>NC_143229.1:18873388-19049588 GCF_030267445.1 Bombyx mandarina | reverse complement strand
TTCCTTGAAAAGTGAGTTTAAGTACGCGTAATTGCCTGTACTCTGCAAGCTAAACAGTGAATACTAGCCAATTGTTTAAGGATTTAATGAATAATTGTAAAAATTACTCGAGTGAGAAGATCATCGTTGAATATCATTTTGTGATCTGATCGAGGGAAAAATCTACGAGGAGCGAACGGATGGCACAGAGTGTCGAACAAGCATAAGTCAGTGGGTTTTGGAAAGATTATCCGAAAGAAATTATAATAATCTAAGTCCCATTAATATAATACCCATATATCGCCACGTCAACTAACGCCATCTGCCGATGCTAACAAACTTCGTCATAACTCAGTTTTCACGTTATCCCGACTACTATTGACCTCTTATTTAACGTCCATTGAAATAGATACACCTAAGATAAGAGAGGGCGCCACCAGTATCAAAACAAACTCGTTACTCGTTCTATCGTTACGCTATCTAATAAACAATGGAAGAAATTTTAATTGCACTCAGAACCATCCAAAAAGAACTGGATGAACAAAAAGCTATGATTAAAAAAAGCGGCGAGAAAGTGACAGAACAAGTGACTCAAAACATAAATAAAATACTGGACGAAAAGTTTGATTCCTGGGAAGAAAAATTCGAAAATCTCAAAGCTGAAGTGCAAAATCAAGGAAAAAGACTGTATTTTTTAGAAAAACAAGCAAGACTAAGGAATATTGTCTTCTTTGGGGTGGAAGAAACGGAAATTTCATATTCAAACTTGGAAAGAAGTATAGCCAGTTTCATAGAACGTCACTTATCTATTAAACTAAATTCTACAGACATTCAGGAGGCTAAGAGAATAGGCAAGAAAGGAGAAAAACCTCGACCAATTATTGTGACATTTGTAACTTTGGGTTTAAAAATAGATATATACAAAAATAGAGGAAAACTGAATGATACCCCTTACTATTTAAAAGAGGATTATCCACAAAACATTTTGGAAAAAAGGAAAGAACTACAAAAACAGGTACAGGAAGAGCGAGAGAAGGGCAACACTGCGATCATCAAGTATGATAAAGTGGTAGTAATAACTAAGAACAATAACACAAAAAATACCAATAAAAGAATGCTATCTGCTTCACCCGAAACCCCCCTTTTTCATTCCCGCCCTCAAGATGAGAAAAAGATTCAAGCAAGCAAGAAGAACAAAACACAAGCTCCGATACAAAGATCATCTAGTCTATCGGAGGGTACCTTGAAACCGGGCATGCTCAACTTCCTTACTACAAAAAATACTAACAACACACTGATTAAGCAGAACAATCAAAACAAGAATATATAGCCACTACCACCCCCCTCCCACAAGAAAAACAAACAAAATACACAAGAAAAACATCTTCCAATCCGGTTGGTCCCCGTGGAAGATTATGACCAAAACCCTCCAGGGAATCAAAAAAACCTTCAAAAGATATTCTACATATTGACATACAATGTCAGATCACTCCTATCACATGAACGATTAATAGAATTAAACGAAGCATTGAAAGAATTTAAATATGACATCATAGGATTATCCGAAACAAGACGTTCGGGAACAATCATTGAAGAACATGATCACTTTATATTCTGTCACTCAGGTAATACACCTGGTATGTATGGGGTGGGCTTTTTGATAAAGAAACAATATAAAAATAATATAGAAAGCTTCATTGGATTCACAGAAAGAGTTGCATTACTAAACATCATTATCGAAGACACTCCCATATCCATCATACAAGTATATGCACCAACCGAAAAAGCTAGCGAAGAAGATATAGATAACTTTTACATAACAGTCCGTATAGCAATAGAGGCTGCTCATAAATATTACATACTGATGGGAGACTACAATGCCAAAATAGGACAACCAAAACAGGAAGAAAACCTGGTCATGAAACTCCATGGATATGGCGATAGGAACGAAAGAGGCCAGAAATTGATAAATTTTGCAATTGAAAATCGACTAGTAATCCTAAATACATTTTTCAAGAAAAAATCGAAAAACAAATGGACTTGGAGATCCCCAGACCAAAAATATAAAAATGAAATTGATTTTATGCTATCCAACCAACCACACATGTTTCAAAACGTAGAAGTATTATATATTAATTATCCATCAGACCACAGACCAGTCCGAGCAACAATAATATTAACAAAAAATAGGAAGAGTAGAGCTAAATACCACAATCAACCAAACATTCCTTTAAAAACTGATCAAGAGGTACAAGCATATAGGGAATGCTTGAAATCTGACGAATCACAATACTTACTTAATCAACCAGAGAACAAAACTGTACAGGAATATTATGACAGCATTATAAAAGTTATCAAGTTAAGTCAACAGTTTGTTACAACTACAATACCTAAACCTGTCAAAACTCAAAAAATATTGTCAGAACATACTCTAGATCTGCTAAAGAAGAGACAGAAGATGCAGAAAAGTAAAAACAAAAGTCGAGCTACAAAAAATCATATCTCAGCCTTGTACAAGCTTGTAAATAAATGCATAAAAAAAGATTATATAAATCACAGACACAAGATTATTAACAAACATCTTAGCAGAACGGGAAGCACGAAAAAAGCTTTCAAAGAATTAAGGACAAACAGAACATGGATCGGCGGATTGAAAAGAGATGGCATAGCACTACACAACCGGAGTGAAATTATTAATATAGCAACCGATTACTACAAAACCCTATACAGCGCTAGACACAGCAACATCAACACAAGTCAAAATACAAAATACATGTTTGAAAATAAAAGCGTAACTCACATAGAGGTAAGCGAAGTCATAAGAGCCATGGAGAAACTAAGATTAGACAAAAGCCCAGGCCCGGATAACATTACAAATGAATCTCTAAAACTAGCTACACCTTTGCTGGCTTCTCCTTTCGCAATATTGTTTAACTTGATTCTGGAAACTGGAGAGACACCCACCCAATGGTCAGAGTCAAATATAATCTTACTCTATAAAAAAGGAGATCCAAACGACGTGGGGAACTACAGACCGATAAGCCTGCTACCATCAACTTACAAACTTTTTTCCTCAATTATTAACGAGAGAATAAGTAGTGCAATAGAATCAAGGCAACCTGTGGAACAGGCGGGCTTCAGAAAAGGATTCTCAACTATGGACCACATACATACGCTACAGCTTCTTATAGAGAAATACCAAGAAATGCAGAGACCACTCTATCTTGCGTTTATTGATTACCAGAAGGCCTTTGACACCATATCCCACGACAGCATTTGGGAATCTCTAAGATGCCAAAAAGTGGAAGAACAGTACATCAACGTAATCAAAAACATCTATAAAAATAGCAGAAATAGAGTTAAACTAGAGACAGCTGGCCCCTGGTTTCCAGTGAAAAGAGGAGTTAAACAAGGCGACCCACTATCCCCAAAATTATTCATAGCCACACTAGAATCGATAATTAGCTCACTAGACTGGAGGGGATACGGAATTAAGATTAAAAATGACTACCTAAGCCACCTACGATTCGCAGATGACATAGTGCTTATTACAGAAACTAGATTTCAACTAGAAACCATGATAGAATCATTAAATGAAGCTAGCAAGAAAGTAGGCTTAGAAATCAACCGCACAAAAACTATGCTTATGACTAACAACACAAAGGCACCAATATCAGTCGAAGGCGAACCTCTGAAGTACACAGAAGTATACACATACCTTGGCAAACAAATAGGGTTCAACGGAAATCACAATGACCTAGAAGTAAACCGTAGAGTACAACTGACATGGAACAAATATTGGAGTCTATGAGAAATATTCAAGAGTAACCTGCCTACTAATCTCAAAACTAAAGTTCTAAATTCTTGCCTTCTGCCTTGCTTATTATACGGATGTCAAACATGGACGTTTAGTAACAATATAAAAAACAAAATAGTCACATGCCAAAGAGGAATGGAGCGTAGTATGCTAAATTTAAAGAAAATACAGAAAATCCGTCACTCAAAAATCAGAAAAATTAGCAAAGCAACTGATGTACTAGTTCAAGCTTTAACTTTAAAATGGCAATGGGCTGGACATGTTGCACGCCTTCAGGACCAAAGATGGACAAAAAAGGTAACAACATGGACGGGTCCACTAGGAAAAAGAAAGAGGGGAAGACCATATACTAGATGGGAAGAGGATATAAAGAAAGTAGCAACTACAAATTGGATTAAAATTGCGCAATCCAGAGAAGATTGGCTATCCTTGGAGGAGGCCTTTACCCGAGGAGGGGTTCTTGCAAGTGGGAAATAATACCTAATATTATACAACAGATACAGTATTTAATTTTATTAGTTAGGAATTGCATTATTTTTTTGTTTTTGTCACTTTTTATGTCACTTGTACGAAATAAAAGGCTTTTTATTATTATTATTTATTTATTTCTAAAATTAAATTTAAAAGCTTAGTCTAGAAAAGGACAACGAGACACTATTCGTCTCTTTTAAATCAAGCTTAAGCAATACTTTACGCTTTAAGGTGTGTGCCATGCGTTAAACAATCTTGATTATGTCGTTAGCGCGATTCAGAACGCGGTCGAATATCTTGTCCTGTGACGGCTAACCTGACCGGGCTAGCTTTTCGTGGGTGTCGTGAGGGGTCTTCAGGTATTCTGCGGAGTATGGGCAGCAGCGATCTCTGAGTATTTTACCAGTTCAGTGGAAGAGAGCACGAAACAGACTTCTTCTCCATCTTCTCGGAGTTAGGAGGAAGTGGCAGAGTTTAATGTTCGGTTTTATCATCAGGTGATAATAGAGCAGTCGAACGAGGATGAGGTCCCCCAGGAATCTTGTGAGGAACGAGAGGATCCCATAGTCCTGGATCCGAATATCATCCACGAGCTGGTCGCTAGGGGTGACGAGGAAACCCTGGCTACGCTTCTGAAGGTATTCTCAGTTTTGTTTTATCGACATCCTTAAAATCAGAAACAGTTGCTTATTGTAAAAAAATATAAAAAACTAATGAGAATGTACTTTACTTTACTTTGGTGCCCCGGCAGAGGGGGAGGTGTCTCAGCTGGGATGCAACTTGCGTAGACAATTTTGCTGTCAGTCATCTAAGTCGCACAACTCGAACGGCAATATTTAACTGATATTTTTTTTGCATGCAGTACGCGCCGTGTGCGACTAAAGACAGCAATAGTTTAGAGCCAGAGCGCATAATCGCCGCCGCTATTTTAGATTCGTTTCTTTATTGGCGCGGCTTATAACTGTGTTTGTTTCGTCGCCAGCGTCACCCGGAGCTGGTGGGTGCGGGGGGCGGTGGGGAGGCGGGGCTGCAGGCGGCGGCGCGCGCCGGGCGGGCGGGCTGCGCGCTGGCCCTGCTGCGGGCGGGGGCGGCGCCCGACGTGCCCGACGCCGACGGCTGGAGCCCGCTCCGAGCCGCCGCCTGGGCTGGACACACCGAGGTACATCTTCAGAACGGCCTTGTCCTTTTTAGCTATCCTCAGTCACTATCACGGTATAGTGGCCGCCACCGTTCCTGATACGAAGCTATCACTAAGACTAGTGATAGGACTTGTGAGTCCGCGCGGGTAGGTACCACCGCCCTGCCTATTTCTGCCGTGAAGCAGTAATGCGTTTCGGTTTGAAGGGTGGGGCAGCCGTTATGACTATACTGAGACCTTAGAACTATATCTCAAGGTGTGTGGCGCATTTACGTTGTAGATGTCTATGGGCTCCAGTAACCACTTAACATCAGGTGGGCTGTGAGCTCGTCCACACAGCTAAGCAATAAAAAAAAAAAAAAAAGTTTAGGATTTAAGGAAAGTTTAGCCCTAAAAATCTTTGAACCCGTGGTCCGCTCCCATTATATGCAGACAGTCGAGTCTCACATACCCCGCATGTCCCCTAAGTGGACACCTCATATGAGGCTGGGTTCCCTGCCCGAAAATAAAAAGAGATGTGTGAATAAGTGGGTATTGTCGGTGCCATAGTATCTTCTAACCTTGAGAAGGTTATGTGACGTCATTGTTTTTGTAACGCCAGGTCGTGGACGTGCTCCTGGAGTACGGATGTGACGTCGATTGTGTGGACGCGGACAACCGGACTGCGCTGAGGTGAGCATAGTGTAGCCTCAGCTATGCTCATAGCGAGCTGGGCGGAGAGGAGCGTGGGGAGGAGATTGTGTGGAGAGCCTTGTGAGCCCGCGCGAGTAGATACCACCGCCCTGATACTTTCTGCCCAACCATGTCTCAGTAAACACCCACAATTTCACTTATCCGGGGCTGCAGTTTTTATAAACCACGACAGAGATGAAGTTTCGTTATCAATAAACATTTCCGATCCTGCGGACCGAATGGTATACAGTCGACGTAGTCCAAAACATGGATCCTCTCGATCCACTAACAGTGCTTTTAGGTACCTCAAACACCGGTCATCGTTCTCGTCGAACCCGTCGTTTGTGACGAAAGAATCGGCGAGTAAACTAACCCACAGACACAGCCCACTGAGTTTCTCGCCGGATTTTCTCAGTGGGTCGCGTTTGCGATCCGGTCGTAGATTCTGCGAAGCACTGCCCTTGCTAGGGCTAGCGTTAGCAACGTCGTCAGGTTTGAGCCCCGTTTGCTCATCTACTAGTTAAGGCTACGGTGAAATGGTCTCTCAAGATCATCAGCTTAGGTAGGGAAAAAAAACCAACAAAGTATTTTAGCTTTATTAGTTGAGCGCCTTTGACTTCAATGTTAAATCTATGGGCTCGAACAATGTTCTTTTTTTTATTGCCCTTGTAGGCAGACGAGCATACGGCCCACCCTATGGTGTGTGGTTACCGTCGCCCATAAACTTCAGCAATGCCAGAGGCAGAGCCAAGCCGCTGCCTGTTGTTAGTTTCACGAAATATAGTTTATTGTTTGTGGGTAATCGAAATAAAACAGGGCCAACGTTTTTAACGTGCCTCACTTACAGGGCGGCGGCGTGGTCCGGCCACGAGGCGGTGGTCTCCCGGCTGCTGGCCGCCGGCGCAGCCCCGGACCGCGCGGACGCGGAGGGCCGCACGGCGCTGATAGCCGCCGCGTACATGGGGCACGCCGAGATCGTGAGGGCGCTGCTGGACGCCGGGGCCCGCGTGGACCACGCCGACGAGGACGGTCCGTGACCACACTTATCTCATTTAACTACCACTAACGCCTTCCGGTTCGAAGGGAGGGGCATATCTCATTCAACTACCACTAACGCCTAACGAAGGGAGAGTCAGATGTGTCAACCGATACTTAAAACTCATTTCTCAAGGTAATGGCTGTTGTATACTATGTTAACATTATAATCTTGATTCATGTTAGATATAGCGCCATCTATTAGGCATACACATAGGATACCTGTCATGGCATCTCTTTGTTTTTGAATCCCTAGACATTTACAACATAAATGCGCTACCCAACTTGAGATATAAGTTCTAAAGTCTCAGTATAGTTACAACGGCTGCCCCACACTTCAAACCGAAACGCAATACTGCTTCACGGCAGAAATAGGCAAGCTGGTGGTACTTGCCCGCGCGGACTCACAAGAGGTCCTACCACCAGTAATTACGCAAATTATAATTTAGCGGGTTTGATTTTTATTACACGATGTTACTCCTTCACCGTGGAAGTCAATCGTGAACATTTGTTGAGTACGTGTTTCATTAGAAAAATTTGTACCCGCCTGTGGGATTCGAACTCCGGTGCATCGCTACGTACGAAGGCACCGGACGTCTTATCCTTTAGGCCACGTCGACTCCACAAGTCTCGAGTGGTGGCAGCGCGCTGGGTCCGCAGGTCGCACGGCGCTGGCGGTGGCGTCGCTGTGCGCGGGCGGCGCGGCGTGCGCGGCGCTGCTGCTGGAGCGCGGCGCTGACGTCACGGCGCACGACCGCGACCACGCCACGCCGCTGCTCGTCGCCGCCTTCGAGGGTCACACGTGAGTACTCCACGTCCACGCCGTCGTTCTCGTAAAGTATTGCTTAAGCTTGATTTAAAAGAGACGAAAAGTGTCTCTTTGTTCTTTTCTAGAAGCTAAGCTTTTAAATTAATTTTTTCTGATAGAATACGTGTTCGTAAGTCGTTCAAAGTATAAAACACATTTTGTTAAAAATTTTAGTTAAGCCACTTCAAATCTAAATGTGAAATATTATACAAGTAGCGAAGAGTAAGATTCCATCGTTTGCAACGAAGGGCTCGGCGAGTGAATTAACCCACAGACACAGCCCACTGAGTTTCTCGCCGGATCTTCTTAGTGGGTCGCGTTTCCAATCCGGTGGTAGATTCTGCGAAGCACGGCTCTTGCTAGGGTTCGTGTTAACAACGTCGTCAGGTTTGAGCCCCGTGAGCTCACCTACTAGTTAAGATTACGCTGATATGGTCTGTCGCTAAGAGAACTGTGGATTATTCTACGAAACTTTGCAAAAAATGTGATGACAATAAAAAAACCTTACATTATAGATTAATTATTAAATTACAGATATTAAATACCGAAAAAGGAACTTTAACTGTATACTAATAAAATTCGGTATTTCTATAATAGATTGCTTAATATGTATTAGTTGACCCTGGGCTAGTGACAATATTGGCAGCCACGCGTGGTTTTCTTAAAACAGAAGAATTCTAGACCTTATGGAAAAGAAATTTAATTTACACGTAATTAGCAATTTCAGGACACGCTGCTACAGATAAGAACTACAATTGATTTCTTTTTTTTTATTTTTAAAATTGAGGACTACACACTGCAAAAGAAGATTCACTTCTTTCACGTGCACCAACTTGCACGCGCATTTTTCATTGCTTAACATTGAAGTCTGCTACACACCGCAAAAGAAGCTTAACTTCTTTCACGTGTACCATTTTTTCTTCAAAGAGTCTCCTCGTGTTGTAACCGTGAGGTGTGTGTCGGCAGCGAGATCTGCGAGCTGCTGCTGGAGGCGGAGGCGGACATCGAGGCGTGCGACGGCGCCGGGCGCACCGCGCTGTGGGCGGCGGCGTCGGCCGGGCACGCCGACACCGTGCGCCTGCTGCTGTTCTGGGGCGCCTGCGTGGACGGCATGGACGCCGAGGGCCGCACCGTGCTGTGCACCGCCGCCGCGCAGGGTCCGTACCAGCCCCCAATCTGTAACGACACTAAACACGATATAGGGTTCGACCAGCCAGAGCGAGACAGAAGACTTTTTTCGAGCTCACAGCCTGGTTGGTGTTCAGTGGTAACTAGAACCCATAGACATCTATAACACAAATGCCGCCACCCACCTTGACATATGAGTTCTAAGGTCTCAGTATAGTTACAACGGCTACCCCATTCTTCAAACCGAAACGCATTACTGCTTCACGGCAGAAATAGGTGGGGTGGTAGTATCTACCCGTGCGGACTCACAAGAGGTCCTATCACCAGTTTTGCTTGTCTCTTTTCACCATAGATAATAAATACACTTAAATTAGTTATAGATAAGCAACTCAAGCACTCAACAAAATAGTTTACGGGCTTCGATTAGTTTCTCATTGCTTCTGTAGACATTAACATATTGCCTATCCTCTATTTTATTTTTAAAGAAAGATTCTGTAAATTTTCAGAAACCACAAATTGATAAAATTTAATCAAGTTGTCTATAACAAATAAAGACTTGTATGATTTATTAGATTTTTATTTTCTGTGTTTAGTTATACAATAATTAAATGCCTTAACTTTAACAGCATATAAGTTTAGGGGCATCCGCTACAAGATGTCGCTGGTTTCCATATAAACAAAATATTTGTCTTAAAGTATCGCAGTTTGAGGGCCCTGCTTCTTATAAAGGGACTATGCGATGCTCAGGTCACTGTGACAGATTATATCCGGTGTGTCCCTGTGTTGTGCAGGCAACGTGGAAGTGGTGCGGCAACTCCTCGACCGCGGCCTGGACGAGCACCATCGGGACAACTCCGGGTGGACGCCCCTGCATTACGCGGCTTTTGAAGGTAAGTTAATTGAGGGTTTGTGTGCCGATGCATTGGGAGGAGAGGTGGGAGGACCCCCTGAGCCCCCGATTGTCCCCATGACCCTGTCCCCCACTGGGGTCTGGATTAAATTCGATACTAATCAATCATTGCTTGATTCCCTACTTACAACATGAGGTCAATTGCACTGTATGAAGGCTGTCCCACGGCTCCTGGTACAAACAGACATGAAGGTGTAGCCACCCCGTGTGGACTCACGATATGTGCTGCTACTCTATGTCGGTCGGGGTTCGTAAGGTACTGCAGCAATGACCAGAGCGCGTTGCTGTCCGTTCTCGCTTTCTGGTAGGGTATCTCTGGGTAGGGTTGGGGGTATCGGAGAGCGATCTTGGACGTCACTTGCATTTTTTTTTATTGCTTAGTTGGGTGAACGAGCTCACAGCCCACCTGGTGTTAAGTGGTTACTGGAGACATCTACAACGTAAATGCGCCACCCACCTTGAGATACAAGCTCTAAAGTCTCAGTATAGTTACAACAGCTGCCCCACCCTTCAAACTGGAAGGCATTACTGCTTCACGGTAGAATCAGGCAGAGTGACGGTACCTACCCGTGCGGAGTCACAAGAGGTCCTACCACCAGTAAAGTTATTTCACAAGTTCAGTTAAATTCCAGGTCACATCGAAGTGTGCGAAGCGTTACTAGAGGCAGGCGCTAAGGTGGACGAGGCCGACAACGACGGTAAGGGGGCGCTGATGCTGGCCGCCCAGGAGGGACACACCAGGCTGGTGGAGATCCTCGTGGACGACTGGGGGGCGCCAGTCGACCAGAGAGCTCACGACGGGAAGACCGCCTTAAGGTAAATACGTAATTCTTGAAAGCGATGTTACTTTTTACTGGTGCTAGGACCTCTTGTGAGTCCGCACGGGTAGGTGCCACCGCTCCGCCTATTTCTGCCGTCAAGCTGTAATGCGTTTCGGCTTGAAGGGTGGGGCAGTCGTTGTAACTATACTGAAACCTTAGAACTCATATCTCTAGGTGGGTGGCGCACTTACGTTGTAGATATCTATGGGCTCCAGTAACCACTTAATAGCAGATGGGCTGTGAGCTCGTCCACGTATCTAAGCAAATTCGAGTGAATTTAACCCGACCCGCTCGTCCCCAGGCTGGCTGCTCTGGAGGGCCAGTTCTCGACGGTGTCGGCGCTGCACGCGCGCGGCGCGGACGCTGACGCCGTGGACGCGGACCGGCGCAGCACCCTGTACGTGCTGGCCCTCGACAACCGCCTCGCCATGGCGCGCTTCCTGCTGACTTCCTGCGGCGCTAGCGTGCACACGGCTGATGCTGAGGTGACCTTTTTTTTTCTCCTATATTCGGATTACAACCTAACATGTTTTCGATAGCCCGCCAATTCCGAGACTGACATAGCATAACTGCAGTATAATTATTACTAACGCATACATATTGTTACTGGCCGGGGTTCGGAATAAATAAAAAAAATTCTATCGGAGTATAAATAAAAACTGTATTTATCACTTAAAACACTCACATAAAACTTTAAAACTCATAATTCACTTCTTCCGCTTCGCTTCAGGTGATCCGTTCGCTGTTTCGCTTCCTAACTAACTTATTGCGTGCCAAACGCCTTTATAGTCGATACGACATCCTTAGAATTATGGAGAATATTCCTCACGAGTCGAGTATTTTCGACGTGTGTTTCCGCTATCTGACAATAGATGGCGTTGTAATTCTCGAGCGTTCGAGATGTTACTAGATCCTTTGATATTCGTTTCGGCGATTCGGCGATAGATGGCGCTACTCTTACCGGCGTAACAATATAGATGCTATGGGGACATTTGTGGTCCCTACACTGCCAATGTCATGCTACATGTGTCTGTGGGTTTCAGGGTCGCACTCCCTTGCACGTATCAGCGTGGCAGGGTCACACCGACATGGTGAATCTGCTGATCACAGTAGGTAAGGAGGGCTTCTATTCTAAATATATTTATAAATGATGTATGGAATATTCTAGAACGATTGAACAGTAATAAAATCCTTAAGTGCGTTTTCTGGCAATGGTAAGAAAACAACATTTAAAGCCTTTAATCTCCTTTTTAAATTATTATATTGAAGAGTACTATTGAATTATGTAAAACTGAACCCTTCTTTTTTTCTAAATAACAGACCGGTCAGTTAATTTGTCTAAGGAATATCTTTTTTTTTTTAAACTAAACTGTTTCAGTCCTTAAACTTTCCTTAAAGGTTCGCTCACAAGTTTACTGGTGATAGGACGTCTTGTGATTCCGCGCGGGTAGATACCACCGCTCTGCCTATTTGTGCCGTGAAGCAGTAAAGCGTTTCGGCTTGAAGGGTAGGGCAGCCGTTGTACTGTAAAAACTGTGTATCATACTTTATATTGCGCACATCCCTATTTGTAATTCCTCGTAAAAAGAGAGAGAGAGGATAAGAGAGAATACACTTTATTGCACACTAAAACACAATTCACATTAAAAAAACAGTCAAAAAGCAGATACATTCACAATAGGAGGTCTTAGTATTAAAAATTCTGGAAAATATCAAAATACTAATGATCCGCCCTCGCTTCGCTTCGCAAACTGTAATTTATTATTGATTTCTCCACTAGTTAATGGATGTTATTATGCATATAAACTTTCCTCTTCAATCACTCTATCTATTAAAAAAAAAACGCATCAAAATCCGTTGCGTAGTTTTAAAGATTTAAACATACATAGGAACAGACAGATATAGGGACAGAGAAAGCGACTTTGCTTTATACTATGTAGTGATAACACAGGTATGCTGCGGTGTACTATTGATATTATACATACAATATATACCGTTTACATATTAAGTAGATATCTATTGTCGTGTGTGCTGTGAGCTGTTCACTCGATATCTGTGTTGTGTGCGTGCGGCAGGGGGGGCGCGCGCGGACGGGCGGGACGCGGCGCGGCGCACGGCGCTGCACGCGGCGGCGTGGCGCGGGAGGCGGGCGGCGCTGCACGCGCTGCTGCGGCACGGCGCCGACCCCTCCGCGCTGTGCTCGCAGGGAGCCACGCCGCTAGGTGCGTACTTACTGCCATACAGGGCTTGGGTTTAAAAAAAATAACAAAATACGCTTTTATAGAAAATCCAACTGAAAAATAGAAAATAAATTTTAAGAATTTTAAATTATAGTTTTTTATTTCAATTTTAATTCTTACACTATTTTTAATTCAAATTTATTAAAATTTATTTTAATACACATTCACTCGGACGCTAAAGTAAAATTTGTAAAAAATTACGTCTGACGTCAAAGCGTCCAAACGCCGCGATAGAGCACTGCGTACTTTTAGCGCTGGCGCTCTGTTCGACAGTACTTTTCCATAGTAGTACACATCTCGGCGTCATATTGCGCCGTCAGTTTAGCGCTTTGACGCGCGTTAAGTACGCGTTTTGTTTGACGAAGCCTTTAGGGCTATATTTCACCGGTACACCGAGACATCTCTTTTCATTCATATTTTCATATTCATAACTTTTCATTCATATTTTAACAGGATGTGTAAGAAAATAATATAAGACAACTTAATGGTTTTGTCGCTGGCCTATAAAATAAACAAATATATAAACATATATTTGTAGAGCTAAAAATAAAATTTATTCAATACAAAAAAAAAATCGTTACACGTTGTTTGTCCGCGATGAACTTCTGAACTAATTAATTGGTTTCAATGAAACCTTGCTTACCGTTCGTAGTCTGATCCGGCTTGTGCGATAGGATAGTTTTTATCTCAATTTATAATCACACTTTTTTTTTATAGTAGACCAAGGGTTATTTATTTTGTAAATATCAAAATACAGATGCCACTAGTGACATCTCCTAATACTTATTTATAACTAATCTGTTACGTTACATTCAATATATTAAAGTTATTCATTCGTTTCTTGTCACAGTTTAAATCACTTTGTTTTAATTTACGCTACGGGCCCAGACCCATATAAAAAATCTGATTATAAAAAAAATATATTTTATATAGTGAATTTATTGCTAGAATTATCAGTGTGATGGACAATATTTTTGCTAATGATGTTCTAAAAGTTAACTTATTTTACTTATCTTTGACATCTAGACGTTTCTAAGCGAAGATGGCGTCAGTTATCTTATGGACATGAGATCAGTTCTTGACTGTTCACGTGCGTATTGGTGTTCAGGTATAGCTGCGCAGGAAGGTCACGAGGAGTGCGTCCTGTATTTGCTGCAGTATGGGGCTGATCCCCAGCAGACCGACCACTGTGGTGAGTTACTATTGTAACTATAATTCATATCTCAAGGTGGGCTGTGAGCTCGTCCACCCATCTATGCAATGAAATAATTTATTAAAAAGGATTCTATTATGTAGGTATCCAACCGAATATCCTTTGTAAACGCCTCCTCAAATTGTCTAATAAAAAAGTAAAATATACCTTATTACAACTATGCCTAAAGTTTGTTTTTATTTTCTCACGTACGGAACGTATCCGTAACGTATAATTAAAGCCCTGTTCATTAGAGCTAATTTTGTTTGAAGGTCGGACGCCTGCGAAAGTCGCCTGGCGGGCGGGCCACGCGAACATATGTCGCTTGTTGGAACGGTGGCCGACGGTCAGCGAACAGCTACCACCGACGGCGCCGCCGCTGGCCGCCAGAACGCCCAGTGCTGGTAAGTCGCCTCTCCAATGAGGAGTGTTGTTGTATTTTTTACCATGACTCATGCTTGAACAGTTTGGATGGTTATATTGAACTTTATTTCTAAGCGACATAAGATCGGATATCCATGTACTCAGTAATTCTATACGAACAATCCAAACTGCAATAGATCCTTGTACTTTACAAGCCGTATACGCGATATGAGTTGCTAAGGTTTTATTAAACAGTTGATCCGAAAATTTGAGGGAAAGGGCTCGGTATCTGAAAAATAAAAGAGATGGGTTTTATGTATGTAATAAAGGAGATGGGTGCTTGTTTCACAATTAAATCACACGAAAGACTTTGGACTTCCATCGAAATGGAAATTAAATCCCAATTTTACTGTCAATGACAATGACAATTTTGACGGGATCTTTAGATTGACCTAACGGCTGTAGCGGATCAGTCAGTACCAATCAAAACGAAGTCCGTCCAAAGATCGCCGACAAAGCAAGCCGGGTTTTACTGGTTGAGCTACAAAATAATGTAATGTGCAAATAAATACACTTGGGGGCGTTATTTTATTTATTTAATTAGTTGCACCAACAAAGTGTACCGGTAAAATGGGGCGATTAGGGATTGAGAGGCGAATCGGGAAAAAACCGGGAAAATCTTTCGACGCTCAATATATGTTTTATATTCGTTGCAAGATCTTCCATTTTTTGTAGTTTAATAGTAGAATGTTGAAAGTTCACAAAACAACTCTGAATATGCATGATAATAGCTGCTAACTTATAAAAAATCGCGTTTCAAATTAACTTCCTGTGGTGGTAATTATTTTAGTGCTAGAAACTTTGCTCTCTATTTGCTATTTGATATTAATAGAAGACGACTATGATTTATAAACGTTATTTAGTGTTTGAACTAGCATATATATTAAAGGTAAGTCTCAGTTGTTATTGGTTTTAATGTATTTGATTAAATAAAAATACATGTAAAAATCTGTTGTTTTTGAGGATATTGGGGACGTCTTAGGTATAAATAACAACGAAAAAGGGGTCAATTGGGATGAGAATACGTGATATGGAAACGACCTAAGTATAAATAGGTACAGGTTTGTAGGGTTGTCTATGTAGTTATAACAATATTTTTTAAATTTGTTGGTAAAAATTTGGTTTATTCGAAGCGAAATTGGGAATAAGTCTTTAGTTGAAATAGATAATCAATTTAATATAAGTAAGTCGATTTTGCAGAGACATGTAACAAGATCAATGAAATCTCAAGGTGGACAAAAATGTCTAAGTAATACTCAATAAAATATTTTATATTTGTTCAGAGTGGGGGTATTCATCTGATTAATCCATGGAATAACCGACACACCAAATCTATTAACCCAGATAGAAAAATCAGCCCCTAAGTACTTACCAAGAACGGAGAAATATAAACCGTTTCTAAGAAAGCCCACTATATATGTATAAATAAGTATATATATATATATATTGTTGTTAATGCACTGTCGATTGCACCTATAATTGAGGTGATGTCTGCCATGTACTTTTGTCAGTTTTTCAAAATTTTTTATTGATGATCACTTTGTTGGTGCAACTAAATAAATAAATAAATTAAAACTATATATAAAAATAAAAGTAGTGCCAACCCTAGCAAATTTCTCATTTCGTCCCAATTAACCGCAATTTTCGGGTAAATAGGGATTACACCTATTTTTGCATTTTTTGCTTAAACTGGAATGTTAGTTGCATAATTTTAAATTAGACAACAAAGATGCCCCCAAGACTCAATCATTTTGATCCTGATATAGCATTATATACATCAACAACTACCTTAAAATTGGTCATAAAGTTGGAATTTGTCCCTAATCGCCCCATTTTACGGTACGTCAAAACAAAACATTGACAAATTGACAATAAGTACATGACAGATGTCACGTCAATTGATGCCGTCAGCGCAAAAGTGGCCTAAGCTTACCATAGTTATTATGGAGCAATGAGGTTTAAGTTTTCATGAATTTGAATTTAAGTAGGCAAAAAGACAATACGCGCAAAAGTAATGTTTACAAAGCCATCTGTTATCTATGGGTGAAATTATGGATAGGCCGGTTTTGCATTAAAATTTATTATTTTAAAAATAAATTGCAATATACATAATCATAAGAACTAGTGGTCCCGCAGTAGTCGAAATTCGACTATAATTAATTGAAATTATAAGTTCGTACACTATACTTCGTACAATATACTTCTATAATCACAAATTTCGCAAAGACTACACTATAGACAAATATTAATAAAGACAAACGATATTTATTAATCTATTCTCAATTTGACAACAGACGTCAAGAACAAAAGTTTGACAATAAATAGTATGCATGCGTGTGTGCGTCAAATACATGGTAATGTGTGTAATATTTTTTTAATTGATTTAATGTATTTTTTAGGCATAATTAAAAAAAAATTATTAGCATTCTGCACTCCTTCTCTATATTCTCCATTAGTGTGGGAAAGGAGACTGAAACGATTACATACATTTTTGGGCCCGAATGTAACGTGATGAAACTAATATGAATTAATAGATTCAGATTTATCAGTACCTTGCTGAAAATTATAAAAGTTTTCTCAATCTGAGAGCCGAGTTAATAAAGATTTAGTAAAAGTTAGGTTATGTTACAATCTCTTTAAAAGAGCTGAATAATAACTTATTTAAGCATAAGTAAATGTTTATTATATCCATTGGATAATCTTTTAAATGTCATATTATGAATGAATATCAATGATATATATCAGGTATGGAATATGGAATTGCTATCCCACAATTCACACAGCGATCCATAATTTCAACAGTATCCAATGAAACAATTTCAAGTCAAACGTGTGAGCGATCTTCGGTGTCCAGTGTAGAAGCAATTGTCGTACAAGACTGGCAGAGTTGGAATCCGTAATAATAAAGCAGTGATCATTGAAAATATAAAAACAGCCCGATAGATACACACTCAAAATGCGTCGAAGATACAAAACGAGTAGAGCAGAAAAAACCAACAAGCGCCAAAAAATAATTGTATAATCTATGAACAAACGTCATGTCAGCTTACTATCAAAGCTGTCATCAAAAATAAAATCGATTTTAATCGATTTGAAATCGATAATCATATTACTTTGCTAAGTAATAATAGACTTTTTCTTCATTTATGTATATAATCGCAATTAAATCCGGCGCATACCGCACTTGTATACAACAAGTATAAATCGCTCATTTAATTACTTTGCATTAATTACCTAGTGCAATGTTTTTCATTTTATAATCCTGTAATCGATTAATTAAATCGATCACACCGTTATACCGACAAAAACTAACTTTCTCATTTTTCCCCGGTCCCCGAAAGAGGATTGAGATGATTTTTTATATTCTTATATAAAAAAATATGACAAATTTTTTAGACTACATTCCAAGTTATTACATTTTTGGCCCACGATTTTCCGTCTCCTTTCATACTCCTCCGTTCGCGCAATTTTCGTAAAAAGGGATACAAAGTTTTTCCTTCACGTATTAATATATAAGCATTATTATAAAAAATTGTTGGATAGGCCACTTTTGCACTGATGGCCTCAATTATAGGTGCAATAGATAATTCAGTAATCGACAAGAAATTAGAAAACTAAAAATACAAGTTATATTTGAATCACGCAGGCTCGCCGGAGTTCAAACGCCGCAGCGTCCACAGTTCGAACTCGACCAAGTCCTCGTCGAACCTGACTGGCGGCTCGCACCCGTCGCACGAGCCCGAGCCGCCCGCGGAGCCCCACGACAAGGTGAGCGCGCAGCCGGACCCGCCGACTGGACCAAACTCTCCAATGAACCACGTGCCCAATACAAGCTCACTAATTACTTCCACGGCGAAGAGATAACGTCATGTAACAGGAATCGTCGAGGTCGTCCAAAACACGTCATTTCGGATCCTCCCGATCCATTAACGGTGCTTTTAGGTACCTCAAGCACCGGTCACCGTTCTCGTCGAACTCGTCGCCTGTGACGAAGGGCTCGACGAGCGAATTAACCCATAGATAGACACAGCCCCTGAGTTTCTCGCCGGATCTTCTCAGTGGGTCGCGTTTCCGATCAGGTAGTAGATTCTGCGAAGCACGGCTCTTGTTAGAGCCAGTGTTAACAACACTTCCGGTTTGAGCTCACCTACACGCTAGGGTGAAGCTGAAATAGCCTCTCAAGTCTATCAGCATAGGTAGAAAAAAAAACAGTAATCGAACCCGTGATATTTATAAATTGCGTGATTACTATGCAATATCGATAAATACACGTCTAGATTCGACTTGAGTGACGTGGTGTCGTGATATTTGTGGTTTCCGACAACTTCATGATAGCGGGTGAACTGGGAAAACGATTGCTGGACCAGGAATCGAATCTTCTCGTTAATTTACACGAGTCAGAACGATAGTCTACGCAGTATCGAATGTTAGGCGAGACGAGGTGCTTATATCGCACCTTAAGAATTGAAGTGGCTTAACTAAAAATTTTAAGAAAATGACTTTTATACTTTGAACGCTTTACAAACATGTCTTCTATTAGTTTATATAAAAAAAAATTAAAAATGTTTGATCTAGAAAATAACAAAGTATACTTTCGGTCTATTTTAAATCGAGCGCTTTAAGGCTTAAAGTATTAAAATCGAAACTGGCAATTTCTGTACAAAATACTTCAATTAAATACTTCGCGATTACCAAAAATAACGAGAATTTTTAATTAATCCACTTCAATTCTAAAGGTGCGATATGTTGACACCTGCGTGTTCGTGTGCGTGTGCGTGTACGTGTGTGCGTGAGTGTAAACAAGTTGTTACTAATGCATCGTGTGCGTCCCCGGTGTGGCAGGCCCGCGCGAGTCTGTCGTTCGCGCAGCAAGTGGCGCGCTGCGGGCGGCCGCGCCGCGGGTGCGAGCGGGACAGCACGATACCGGAGCACGCGGCCGCCGAGGACGACGCCAAGCTGAGGTCGGTGCTCGTGACGTTACGCACGCTACCGCCCCGCGTGACGACGTTGAACCATGAACCGATTTACGAAATATGGAAAATTAATCTTCATGTCCTCGTCACGCTGTGGGGGGTCGGCACGTGGTCCCCTTAGTCCACTCAGTATGCTTAGTGCGAGTTTTTTAACGTTTTCGATCAAGTCAAATCCATATAGTATTTATATTCATTCTCCTTCCCTTCTCCCAGTCACCTGGGGTCGGCTTAACATGTTTTCTATACTTCTCTATCATACTCCTCTTACACATATCGTTTTTCACGCAATCCATCCATTTCATCTTAGGTCTACCTCTTCCCAGAAGGGGAATACCGAAGCGGGGAGTGACTGATTTAAAATCACTCCCCAAAAATGTACTGGACACTTTACAGGAGTTACATAGCTCACGAGCGAGACGCCGAGCTCCGCGGCTACGTGTGCGAGCGGGACAGGCGGCGCGACGCTCGCCACGGGTGCGAGCGGGACAGCACGAGCCCGCTGTACGCGTCGCCGCCGCGGAGTCCCACCAGCGACATCTGCAGCCCCACACAACCTACTGTAGCTTTTGGTGAGCTCTCTGTCTCTTTCTCACACCTTCATTTTTAAGGTGGGTCACGATTCCGATCCATTGGTAGGTTCAGCGAAGCACTGTTTTTGCTAGGGCTAGCAAATTCTCTCAGGTTGAGCCTGTGAGCTCACCTACCCGCCCCATAGGCTACCAGTGAATAGAGAGGTAAAAAACAGTAATTCGTACTGTTATAACCGTCTACTGAACCCTAAGTAGATGACACAGCCCTCGGTCATACATTACGATATCTATGCCTTTTCAGCAGTCTCATGAGTAAAGTCACAAATAGCCCGCGTTTCAGTTAGTCTAGTCTCAGCTCTCGCGTCAATCGGTTGCTTAAGGGGTGTCCCTTCCTCTTTGTAATACATATTATATAAATCAATAAACTTTAATTAAATATAATTTCTTTTTTAAAACTTTTTTATAAGAGACCTTGTAACAGTACGCTTTGCAAATGTCTACCACTTTAGTTTGTATTCGAAATTGCGTCTGTGTGAATGGCGTTCCGTCTCGAATACCCAAAGCGTTGACTCCAGCTGTTTGTCGATTATCGTCCCGGGGGATCCCCGGTGGCGTGTGCGACTTGCTTCGAATCTAACCTAACGAGATAAGAGCCATGTTTGCTTGGCAGGACCCCAGCCGCCGAGCCTGTCGACCGTCCAGCCCGGGCTCGCGGACCCTCACTTCAACAGAGACACGCACATGAGGATCATACTGGGCAGGGACAGCAAACCGGCTCACGATAAAAACGACAGGTGACATTTTTGAAGTGAAACTTCTTTAGAATCGTTGTGATTTCAAACTCGATGAAACGAAAAAATAAGTCCATAGAGACACAAACACATAAATGTACAGGATTCAGCCGGCGAGAGAATGAGATAGAACACATTAGACGTTCTCGGTCTCCTCTTTGTGCGACTCTTCGTAGCATCCCCACTATCGTCTACTAAATACTGTCTATATGTATGCTCCTGTGTAGTGGAATAGTCAGTATATTTATATCTTATTTATAAGTTTCACTTCTACCGTGGGTGACTTGCACACACACACACACTTTTTAATTAATTTTTAAGGGATTTTATGACCTGGTAAGGAAGATCTTTAGGTCAAGTCTTATTGTAATGAACTTTTTTATATGAAAAATTATATGAAATGAAATAAAGCTGATTAATATGAAGCATGGCATGAAATTAGAACGAAATGAAATGATATGGAATGAAATATAATCTCAGTAAAACGGTGGTCATTTATTGAGACTTTTTCAGTGGACTTTTTGGAGGATCCCGAGAAGTTACGTTCATTACGGCTTTGTTTCATTTTCCCACATTTGTGCAATTTCACAGTTATACTAAACAGTTAATAAACCACCGTTATTACACATTTAAACCTGAAGAAACACTAAATAGACAAAATAAAACAAATCACACAACTTCACTCCTCGCGTTCCCCCCAAAAAGTCATTATCAGGTGACATATTTACATATATTATTCCAACTATTAACTACGACCCTCGATTGGGGGTGTATTGGAAATTTCTCTGATACTACCCTGATTTTTATCAGTAAAACTTCGAGATGGGTGATACGCGAAGCGACTCCAGCTGGTCTGCGAATTTTTTTTTATTGTCCTTGTAGGCAGACGTGCATACGGTCCACTTGATGGTGAATGGTCACCGTCGCCCATGGACTTCAGCAATGCCAAGGGCAGAGCCGAGTCGCTGCCTAACGTATCTGCTCGTAAGCCCTTACCCTCAAATCAATGTAAATAAACATGTGCTTGTGTTTGTCTTCTGCGCGTTTCTGTAGCTATAGAGACGATTTTGATGATCGTACAATAAGTACAATTGTAGGTTCCGCTTCGGGGATAGTTCGCGTCATAGTACCGTCAACGCACGATAGATGGCGCGTCAGTAGTTTCAAGAAATCGATGGTTTTCGTACAAGTAGCGACAGCGCGAGCGGAAAGTGTTTGTCATCAGGTTTGAGCCCCACGAGCTCACCTACTAGTTAAGGTTACGCTGAAATAGCCTCGCAAGACCATCAGTTTAGGTAGGAAAAATAAAAAGTGTTTTTTAAACGGTCCACTCCAGTGTACAGAGGTTAGATGAAAGGGGGACCGTGAGTACGGGAGCCGCCCTACCCTAAAAACCGGACTGCTTCACAGCAGATACAGGGGGGCGGTGGTACCTTTACCATTGCACCGTCCGCCACCGGAGTAGAGTTCATCCATACTACCTGGAGCCACTGCGGTCATCCACAGTGCGTTTCCAGAGATCATTTTTGCCACGTGCCATCCGGCTTTGGAATGGGCTCCCCTCCACGGTGTTTCCTGAGCGCTATGACATGTCCTTCTTCAAACGACGCCTGTGGAGAGTACTTAACGGTAGGCAGCGGCTTGACTCTGCTCCTGACATTGCTGAAGTCCATGGGCGATGGTAACCATTTACCATTAGGTGGGCCGTATGCTTTTTTAATTGAACTTTTCAATTAAGTTTACACCATTCAGCTGAAGGAGTTTTTTTTTCGCTATGAATTTTTTTTCCAAATTTTAAACTTCAAATGGCTCGCGTGTAAAGTTGCAAAAATGTCGCTTAAGCCCTTCGCGATATGTACATAAGTATATATCGGTATTTGTATATAAGTATATATCGGTGCAGGAGTCGCACTCCACCACCGAGTCAGATACTAATTATTTGGTGTTTCGAGAACGATTTGGAAAGCACGTCAGTTCTTTCATTAACATGTCAACTGTCATGTAGGTCACCGGTGCCCTACGCGGCGCACTGAAGTAATTACGTCGATTTCTCTCTTGGATCTTCTTACTGAGGCGTCGGAATATCTAGTAGACTCTGAGAAAGTCGAATGATACTAAAAATGAATCTATTTCTAAACGACCTAAAAGACTAAAACATTGACAAACAAAAGACTATCCAGGCGTTTTAGTAACAGAAATCGACATAATCACTTGAGTGCGCCGCGTAGGACACCGGTGACCTACATGTCAGTTTAAGGGTTAACATTGTCATTGACTGTGTAATGTGCGATCAATATTCGACCCTATATCTAAAGTGATAGAGTTGGTTTTCGTTTCGATTAACTCAACATTTGATGTAAATGATATAGTTCATTGTGGACGACGAAAGGAAGGCTAGCCTGCAACAAGTTATTCGGGAGTATCGAGAGAACGAGAGGCAGGATATTAAAGAAAACGTGAGTGAGAGAGACAGTTATAGATTCCAGCGTCTCGCTTCCAAATGTGACATTACACTTTAATTTGGTTTAAAGTTTTTACATTAAAACTATAATTTGCGTGATTACTGGTGGTAGGAAGTCTTGTGAGTCCGTGCGGGTAGGTACCATCACCCTGTCTATTTCTGCCGTGAAGCAGTAATGCGTTGGGAGGGTGGGGCAGTCATTGTAACTATACTGAGACATTAGAACTTACGTCTCAAGATGGGTGGCGTATTTACGTTGTAAATGTCTATGGGCTTCAGTAACCACTTAACACTAGTTGGGCTGTGAGCTCGTCAACCCATTTAAGCAGTAAAATAAGAAATTCAGATTTCCGTAACGGATAAGTCTGTTTTGAAATTTCAAGTATTTGAACTTACAAAGCGATATGATATATTATATCGAAGGGTGAAAAGGTGTTTGGTTCAAGCGAAATCTAGTAATTAAAGGTCCGTTTTATTTTGTATATCAACATCAACAGTTCGATGTTTTTAATTGAACTTCAGTTATGTTTACTCCATTCAAATACTCGAAGATTTATTTATATATATTTTCCAAATTTTTAACTCTATATGGATCTCCTGTAATGTTGCAAAAATGCCGCTTAAACCAAATACCCTTTCAACCCCCTATATATCATATATCCAATAGGTATGTGCTCATGGTCCATCTGCGGCTAACTCAATCTATAAACATAGCGACCTCAAGCCCGCACGGATTCGTACGACAACCTCACGAATTATACATTATATAAATGTCACATTTGAGTTGAGGCAGTTTGAGTCGCGGCCTGGGTTCGTTTTTGTCGGCTGAAAGATGCACGTATGCGTTGTGATCAGAATGACACTGTCATTGTCATAAGACACGTCATTACAATACGCTGGCGCTACTATCATATCATACACCTTTATAATTAAACATCCTCCATATTTTTAGCAAATCCCTATAGTACAGGGCGATAAATACCGACCTGTGGAAAGAGATAATCAGCTTTGTAGAGCGTTGTCTCTGTCGCACGAAACGCTAACAGTGCGACCATACCTTACTACGCTTGAACAACGACTGACAAACGTCATATCGATCGTAAGCTGCCAGAACCTCCCAACTCACATTTTTTATTGAAATTGTTTTTTTGGTTTAATATAGCAAAAAAACAATTTCTTCATCAAAAACAAATTTAATAAATAATAGCTTTATATCATAATATTAGAAATTGCTACTTTTATTTGTATTTTTCAAATTGTATATTATTTAAAAAAATGAAATTTGTTGCCTTTGTAACAACTTAAACCAATAAGAACTAACATCTTTTTTTTTTTTGCCAATAATATTTTGTGGAAATACCTTATAACTTACATCCCTAAAGGGATGATTTGAGTATTTTCGTCTTAACAATATAAATCTTGGAAAAACTTAGGTTTGGACGAGCTCACAGCCCACCTGGTGTTTAGGGGTTACCGGAGCCCATAGACATCTACAGCGTAATCTTATGAGTTTGATTTTTATTACACGATGTTATTCTTTCACCGTGGAAGTCAATCGTGTACATTTGTTGAGTACGTATTTCATTAGGAAAATTGGTACCCGCCGGCGGGATCCGAACACCGGTGCATCGCTACATACGAATGCACCGGACGTCTTATCCTTGAAGTCACGACACCTTCCCGGCAAAATACCATTCGTATTTGGTTAACATTTTAGTTTCTATGGTTTTCTGTAAACTTGCAAAGCACTTAGGAGATATTGGCAGCTTATGGTTGAAATAGGTAGCGTGCGACAGAGACAGCGCTCTACGAAGTCGAAAGATTGTCTCTTTCTAAACGACGATGTGTGGCATTTATCGCCAGGTATTGTACCTCCGCTTTTTTTTTTTTTTTTCCTACCTATGCTGATAGCCTTGAGAGGCTATTTCAGCTTACCCTAGCTTGTGTAGGTGAGCTCGCGGGGCTCAAACCGGAGAATTGCTAACACCGCCCTAGCAAGAGCAGTGCTTCGCAGAATCTACCACCGGATCGGAAGCGCGACCCACTGAGAAGATCCGGCGAGAAACTCAGTGGGCTGTGTCTGTGGGTTAATTCGCTCGTCGAGCCCTTCGTCGCAAGCGACGGGTTCGGCGAGGACGGTGACCGGTGCTTGTATTGCCTAAAAGCACCGTTAGTGGATCAGGAGGATCCGTGATGACGTGCTTTGGGCGACGTCGACGGTTTACCAAACGGTCTACAGGATCGGGTATGTAGTTTCCGGCGGCCACGACAAGAGGGTTCTCATGTCGTGCCGCCTTCTCAAAGTGGCGCAGCGATGCCGACTGTAGATACTTACTGACGGGGTCGAGCTCCAGGTCATCGTGGAGGTCCACGTTCCTCTGGAACCATGGTGCTCCGACGGCTATCCTGCAGAATCGGGATTGTATTACCTGAAGGGGTTTCAAGTTGGTGCGGGCCGCGTGAGCGAACACTACGCTTGCATACGTCATGACGGGGCGTATGCAAGTTTTGTAGAGGGTTACCTTGTTACGGAGGGACAGTTTGCTTCGTCTACAAAGCATTGGGTAGAGTCGTCCTAGTATAAACGCGGCGCGATCGCGTACCGTTTTTACGTGGGGACGGAATGTCATCCCTCTGTCGAGGGTGACGCCTAGGTATTTGACCTTCGGGGCCCACGGTATGGGCTGGTCAAAGAGAGTGATGGGGCTAACGGCGGAGGTGTTTACGCGCCTACTGGGGAGTGGGGTGCTCGAAGTGGTATTCGGAGGGCGACCCCTTTTGAATAGCACCGCTGTGCTTTTCGTGGGGTTAATGTCTATTCGCCACTTCCGGAACCACTGTCCCATGGTGGTTACTGCGGTCTGGAGTCGCCGATGAAGCAACGACATCTTCCTACACGAGTAGTAGATAGCCGTGTCATCGGCGAAGAGCGCTAGATGGGTCTCCGGAGACCGGGGTATATCGTTGATATACAAACTAAATAGTAACGGGGAGAGTGCGGAGCCTTGCGGGACTCCGGCAGTCAGATGACGGGGACGAGAACGAGTTCCCTCTACTCGATATCGAAACGAACGGTTCGACAAGAAGTCTCGTATGATGAGCACGAGTCTGTCTGGCACTCCCATGTTGTACAGTTTGTAGATCAAACCGTTGTGCCAGACTTTGTCGAACGCCTTCGCTACATCGAAGAAGAGGGCGCCGGTCGGGATTTGTTTACGCCTATTTAGCCCTATTAAGATGTGCTCCGTGAGGCGGTGCACTTGTTGTACGCACGAGTGTTTGGCGCGGAATCCAAACTGCTCGTCTATTAGAATTTTGTTCGCGGTAACGAAGTCCCAGAGGCGTTTCCGAAGGAGCCGTTCGTAAATTTTGCCTATCGCTGGGAGGAGACTAATCGGTCGGTAACTAGCGGTTTCATTATTCGGTTTGCCCGGCTTGTGTATACCGATAACGTCTGCTTCTTTCCATACCGCCGGAAAGATGCAGTGCGTCATAGCAGCATTTAAGATGGTAGCCAACATTGTTATCAGTTGGACTGGTAAGAGTTTTAACGCGCGGTTGCGGATGCCGTCGGAGCCGGGTGCCTTCTTAGGTTGAAGGTTGTCTATTACTTCTCTAACTTCGTCAGAGGTAATGGGGGGTAACGCGTCCGAGGGTGGCAGGGAAGCTCTGCGCTCGACCTCCCTGTCGACTGCCTCGGTGTGTTCGGGGTCCGCGTATTGAGTGCTGGTGGTGCACTGCTCTTGCAGTGCATCGGCCAGCAACTCTGCCTTGTCATCGTCATCGAAAGCCGGTGGTTGGCCTGAAGGGCGTACGAGAGGAGGCATAGTAGCGGTAGTTTCGGACTTGAGAGTCCTTGCTAGTCGCCAGTATGCTTGATGAGAGGGCGCGAGTCCTTCTAAGTAACTATCCCAATTCTCATTTCGGGCGTCGCTTAGGCGAGATTTTACATCCCGCTGTAGACGACGCATCCGAATCCGGTTTGAGTGCGTGGGAAGTTGATCGTAGGCCCGGATTGCCGCGTTTCTAACTCTTAGGAGGTTCCTAAGTTCGGGGGACAGTCTGATGCGGTGGAAGCTATCCTCCACATCGACTTCTTTTGAGGATCTTATGATCGCGGAAGAGATGTGATCCGTGATGATGTTTATGGATTCGACTGTGTCCTCGGGGGAGGGAGTTGAATCCGGGCCGCAGGGGAGGATTGGTGGAGCGGCATCGGCTAAGCATTTGCCCAGCTTCTTCCAGTCCACCATGGTCCTCGTAGCTGTGACTGGGTTGTGGGGGCGACCGAGCTGCATAACGACAGGTCGGTGGTCTGAGTCGAGCTCTGACATTGCTTCGATGGAACGCAAGCGCAGAGTTACGTTCCTCAGCAGTGCCAGGTCTATAGTGCTCGGACGGAGCGCGATGTTATACGGATAACATGTTGGAGTTGGGGGACCGACTACTTC
Source organism: Bombyx mandarina (assembly GCF_030267445.1). Taxonomy (NCBI): domain Eukaryota; kingdom Metazoa; phylum Arthropoda; class Insecta; order Lepidoptera; family Bombycidae; genus Bombyx; species Bombyx mandarina. Next base: position 19,021,748 of record NC_143229.1, on the reverse strand, counting down.
AAAGGTAAGGTCGTCTATAAACGCGTCGAGACGCCTACCATTTATGTTTGAACTGTGGCAGTTCCACCTAGTGTGGTGGCAATTTAAATCGCCTGCCAGGATGACGGAGTCTCCCATGCCGAACAGTGACTCGATGTCACTGCTCAGAAGGGGCTTGTCCGGGGGGAGATAAACGGATGCGATGACGATCGGCTGGTGTCCCGTCAGCGAGATACGGCACACTGACGCCTCGATATGTGAGAGCGAGGGGGTATCGAGAGGGACAACGTGCAGGGCCCGCCTATAGTAAATGGCAGTCCCGCCTTTGGAGGCGGTGAGTCTGTCATTCCTAACCATGACGTAATTCGCGACTTTCGGGTCACGACGCGAGGGCTTCAGGCAGGTCTCCTGCACTAGCAGAATATCTACAAGATTGTCGCGGAGGAATTCGTAAATTTGATCGCGTTGTCGCGCGAGTCCGTTAGCATTGTAGAATGCTAACGTAAGGGAATATGGTTTCTCTCTAGCGTTTTGCGCCATTGATTACCGGTGATTTTAGAAAGTACGGGCCACGGACTCGTAAACGTCCATGTAATCGAACGCGGCCGCGAGCCGTTGTTCGGGGTTTACCGCCCTTCGCAACGCGTCTGCGAACGATCGCAGACGGTCGAAGTTGACCGCCGTGACGAAGTCGCGCACGAGCGTGAAGTCGTTGACGGCTGAGGGTTGCGGGGGACGGTACGCGGGCGCGGGGGGAGGTGCGAGCAGGGGCTGCGGCGCGGGACGTGTCGCGAGCGGGGGCTGGGGTGCGGTTTGTGTTCCCGACCTCGTATACGGCAGCGGTTTATTCCACGCCGATACGGTGGGAACCGCAGCCGGTACGAAGGCGGGTTTCGGTGCTGAAGGCACCGAAGTCTTTGGGCCGACGGTACGGGGGGCTGGGTGGGTCGGACGTTTTCGCGGAGCCCTAGGACATCCACGGTAATTCGCGGGGTGCCCTTGCTTAAGGCATAGGACACAGCTTGGAGGTTCGGTCGCGGTTTCCCTAACTCGCGAGCAATCTATCGTGGCGTGGTCGCCGAGACACTTCACGCAGCGGGGGCGCGCGTGGCAATTCCGAGCCGAGTGGCCATATAGTTGGCATCTGTGGCACTGTCCGGGAGTGCCACGTCTATGGGGGGCTTCAATGGTAACCCCGGATAGGCCACATACTGTCGCGAGACATGCGATCTTTTTCTTGGCCTCCGGGGTTGGTTCTAGAGCGACTAGAACCATGTTATATGGTTTTTTGTCGCGGCCGTTGTGCATCCGGTGCACACTTACTATCGGGAGGGACTGAGCGGTCAGATCCTCCCTTACGTACTCTATGTCGAGTTCCTTCGGAACTCCGCGTATTACTACGCGGAGCTCGCGGTCCTCCTGAAGAGCATAGGTGTGGAAACCTATGTTCTCCTTTCGGAGGTATGCTGAGAGGGCCCTATGGTCGCCCGGCGTTGCGACCTTTATCTGAATCCCATGCGCGACGTTACGCGCATGGGTATAATTTATTTTGTTTGCCTGAAGGGCCTGGGAGACGCGGTTCCACGCTGACTTCTCCTGGAGAATCAGCGGGGGCGGGGCGACGGTTTTTTGCTCGGATGCGGGCTTGGGACGCGGCGGTGGGGTTGCGCGGCGGCCGGAGTCCGACTCCGGTGTCACGACTACCTGCGGACGGGAGGCAGTCGCTGACTTGGTTTGTTTTGTCGTGGAGCTCCGGGACTCCACGGCGCGAGTACGTTTTTTCCCGCGTTTTACCGTTTGGAACCCATCCGAGGTTCCAGGCTGCGGGCTCGTCGCGGACTCGAAGTCCATCTCCGATCCGGTATCGGAGTCTGAACCTGAGTTAATTATTACCGACGACGCGACGGATGATATTGGCGAGAATGACGTCGCGGGTGCGTTAGGCGCTTCGTTGGCGCTAGGCGCTTCGTGAGTCGCTACGTGCGTACGTGCGCTCAAATTGGGTTTGGGGGCGGGGCATGACTGCGCGGCTCGAAATGACGCGGCGAGGGACGCGGGCGGGGCGGGACTCGCGCGGGCGGCCCTGTAGGCCGCGAATTCGGCCGTGAGGTTTGATAGCACCGGGTACTTCTCGGCAAGTAACCCGAGAAACCCTAAAAGCTCTTCTTCCATTTTTTTCGGTTTTGCCCGGGGGGGGCGTCCCCGGGACTTAAGGCACACTCGCCGAAAGGCGAGTCCCCTGAGTAGGAGTTCACCCCCTGAGCTTTACCAGCTCCAAGGGGGGGGAGTGCCTTTGCCGTGAAAACGGCAGTCGGCTAGGATTGGGGTGGAAGTTTGTGAAGGTGGGGCCCCCCTGGGTTGTGAGAATGCCACAACAAGCGGTGATCTCAGGGGGGGGTTAGTCTCGAAAGAGACTGTTTTACTCGCCGAATAAATAAATAAATTTAATAAATGATATGAGTGGATGATAATGTGAAGTCGTTACGAATGCACAATCGACAAGTTCGAGTTGCTTTTACGACACAAGGTCGCGACGCCAGCGATAGTGCGTCAAGAATTCGCAACAATGCCGCGATCGATGCGACAACGACAATGCAGCGAAACTCAAGACACAAGATCGCGACGGCAGCGACAGTTTCTCGCAAAAACACGTCCGGACTGTTAGGTGATGCAATCGGAACTGGAATGGCGTTTGAACCTCCGCTGATGATTGGGCTGTGACCTTAAACCAATCAGTAGAACCAATTCCATCGCATTTGAAGCACTATGCTTATTGAGTATGTTACCAGAGTTCGAAGCCTTAGGTTAATATGTCAGAATTGATCCAAACTCAAACTGGAACTAATGACTATTTAGCTTCATATATAGGCAGATCATTGATTCGCCCCACCAATCATAAATGGGCAGATCAGTGGCATTTTGATTCGGCCCCCTAACAGCTGCTTAACATTAGACCGTTGCTGTGATGGTCAAGTGGTTAGTTAACTTGACTGACTAAAGTATACATATCGACCAGTTCGATTCCCGGTCGAAGTCTCTACATCGGTCTGGTTTTCTCGTTCCTCAAAATGGACTTGGATTTGTCTCCAATCGACTCTGACGACTTAAGCCTTTACAGAATAGAACATTACAGACAAATTAGTGCATATTTCCGGTCTGTGCTTATCCGTCAAATTTCGCGCAGTTTGCAAGGACCATTACGAACATTCGTATGATGATATCTTTTGGAGTTCAAAATTAACTAGTTTAGTGTTGATCTTAATTCGCCTTCTCATCGCCCATTTTAATAACAAACAATAATAAAAAAGCTTTTTGTTCAAACGCGTCTAAGCTAAGCTCTATCTAACGACTGGCTTTTGTTATAAGTTTGAGGTTTTAGAGAGAGAAAGGACCTTTTAATTTTGGTGTGGATATTTGGCATTTGGGTCTATCAAATCTGAAATCCTTTTGCTGATAACGCTATATCATGGTGACGGCACGTGTTCTTAAAGGAGGGTTTGTGTGAAAACTTAACAAAAGCACGCTTGAGTAATTAGAGGCTATTAAATAATGTTTTATTTATATCGTGTCGATACTGGTCAGGTCAGGTCACCATTAACATGTGGCAACACTAGTCGGTGTAGTTGTATTTTTTTTGTTGTTGCTTAGTTGGGTGGACGAGCTCACGACCCACCTGGTGTTAAGTGGTTACCTGAGCCCATAGACAACGTAAACCATAAACGTCTACAACGTAAATGCCGCCACCCACCTTGAGATACAAGTTCTAAGATCTCAGTATAGTTACAACGGCTGCCCCACCCTTCGAATCGAAACGCATTGCTGCTTCACGGCAGAAATACGCAGGGCGGTTGTACCTAACGTATATTACAAATATTCTGGTCTCACTCAGCATTTTCTCGTTGCTGGAAATGATCTGTGTGGTTAGTGAGAGTTATTTAACTTCTCTATAGCATAAATATTAACTCAGATTTGTATGGAGTTGGAACAGTACCCCTAGCAGCAAACGAAAGGAAACCGTTTCAACTCCATACAAATTTGAGTTAACTCTTACACTATCGAGAACGTTTAAAAACTGGCACTAAGCACACTGACGTGTTCATTTGTAAAGTTAACCAGAGACTGCAATCTCTAAGTGACGCAAAGTCAACACCTCCTAACCCTGGAAGGTTAACGGTAGGCAGCGGCTTGGCTCTGCCCCTGGCATTGCTGAAGTTCATGGGCGACGGTAACCACCCACCATCAGGTGGGCCGTATACTCGCCTGCCTACACGGGCAATAAAAAAAGTCATTGAATTCAAAGCAGATTTTTAAATTGACTTAAAAAAAATTTAAGAAAACAACGTCACAGAAGACATTGTGACATTGTGAAGACAATCGAAGTCAAGTCCTGGTCCTAGGAGGATGCTGATGGGAGAGGAGAACACACCCAGTAATATCGATAAAGAACCCGATTATTTTGTTAAATTCTCATCCAGTCTTAAGTTACCGGAGCTAACGGTCAGGTCCGTTAACATGTCAGTTAAGTGGTTCCCGGAGCCCTTAGATGTCAACAACGTAGATTCCGCCACCCATTTTGAGATAATATGAGTTCTAATGCCCAGTTTTATAGTACAACGGCTGCCCCACCCTTTAGATTGAAACGCGTTCGCGGCAGATTTAGGCAGGATGATGGTACCTACCAGTGCGCGCTAATAAGACTGCCCACTACCAGTAAGAGTGGGATCAAGCACTTTTTGCGATTTTTTGGGATCATTTGGGACCTCAATTGCGTCTCTCAAAGCGACAAGGTCCTGGTTTCCAAAAGCACAAGCTTTGGTGTTGTATTGAAACAAAAGTTACGTAGAGCAAATTCGTTTGGTCTGATGCCACATTCGAATCTCCTAAAACCCACGAGACTGCGAAGTAAGAAGCTGCTTTTTATCCACACGCATACATATACTTTGATGACGTCTTATTTACGACATCGCTTTCATTCACTTTTTCGCTTCGGAAGCTCGTTTGGGTGCTTTGGTTTAGTGCAGACTTTAAAAGCTGTTGTCGACGCGGCATCGTCCATGTGTAGTAACTGGTGGTTTTTCGACAGGATTTTCTGGCCTTTGAAATGATGCTCTATTCCCACGCGATAAGGTCCTAAGTTTGTCGCTTCATCAAACTCACGGCGGACTATCTTTAATTTTCTGTTCACAGCAAGAACAAAAGAAATGGAATCGTCACGAATCCAGCGATGAGATTGGTGGCGAACGTCAGGAATGGACTCGGTAAGCGCATGCGAATAATGATCTTAATGCAAATATAAATAAAGTCGCTTTTCTCTTATTTTCCTTTAATTATCCGATGGGACATTGGAATACAGTAAAAGCCCTTTATTCGCGCTTCGTTTGTCCGAGTTTTAACTGTTCGCGAATCAAAATAATGCGACTCTAAATATTTCTTTATTCGCTAATCTAATCGGTACGTACACTTTGATAAAAAATATTCCATTGTGTAGGTATCCAAGCGAATATCCTTTGAAAGTGTGTAGACAAATGGACTAATAAAAAAGTAAAAATAGACCTTATTACAACTATGCCTAAAGCATGTTTTTATTTTGTCACATACAGAACGTATCCCCTTTATGCTATTATTTGTAAATTATCATTTCATATTCACGTGTTTCTCTATTCGCGGCGTATTTACGGAACATATACCGTGCTGATAAAGAGCTTTTACTGTACCTACATGTATGAATGTCAGTAAGTTTGGATACCAGCTATTCTCAGAGTCTAATAGAATCCGAAAATGTTATTAATGTGCTGGTAATGGTTGTACCTATGTGACTTAAAATCGTTAAACCCATAGACACAGCCCACTGAGTTTCTGGCCGGATCTTCTCAGTGGGTCGTAATTCGGATCCGGTGGTAGATTCAGCGAAGCAATGCTCTTGCTAGGGCTAGTGTTAGTAAATTCTCTCAGGTTGAGTCCGTGAGCTCAACTACCCGTCTGCTCGCAGCTGAAATAGCCTCTTAGGTTACCAGCGAATAGGTAGGGAAAAAATCGTTAAAAAGTTTATTTGAAGTTCGACCATACACCAAAACCACGTGATTCCTAAACATCTATACTAATATATAAATCTACAGTGGTTTTTACGGATGTTCCGTTATAAATACTGAACCATGCATCCGATTGACTTGAAACTTGGTATCCATCTAGAAAATACATGTATTCAATGGATAGACTAATATTTATATGAGTGTTGGACTCCCTACACCGGTTGCGGGGGCGTTAATGATGAGAATCTTTGTGGGGGTGAGAAATAGTAATGTTAATTTTAAATGCCCAGCGAAGTGGACGGGTACAGCTAGTAGCTTATAATAATAGCTTTGTAAGTGGGCATCGTCATGGTTTCTTCTTTATCACACAATCCTAACCTTCGATTAATCGCGGAAGCCTTTCAGTCGAGTGTGGGTGTGCCGGAGGAATTGATGTATGGAATGGTCGCCCCACGAACGGGTCCTAAATGTGATGTGTTGGCGCAGATAACGCGGCGGCCAACATCCGGAGGACCGGCGTCGCCCTGGCGGCCAGCACTAGCTCCAACAATCCGGCAGTCAAGTCCAACGCGTTCCAGTGGAGGAAGGAGACGCCTTTGTAACCTGCCACAGGAATCTCACGTAGCTTCTATCGAGCTTACAGCTAGCCAGAGAACTGAGCGGTGATCTGCTTGGCTATGAGTATTGGTTATGTCCACGAGCGACGCGTAGGCCCGTCTGTCTTCGTGAACGTACGAAGGAATAGATTACAAAAAATTTGAATTCGGGAAGTACTTGCAATGAGCTCAGGACCCGTAGTCACCGAGCCGCGTGGAGTACTCCCTGAACCTCAAATAGTTTCCCTCGAAGAGCCGCGGAGAGTACTCGAAGCGTCCTTAAAGCTTTCTATTAATTTTGCAAGTTATTTCCTTTAGCAATCAAATTACCGCTCCAAAAAAAAAATTAGTACCTACCTACTTTAATTTTAAAAAAATTGTGCGTCATTGTAACTGAACGTGAGTATTATGAAGTCTTTTTTTTTAAACAGAACACAATATCTTTTCTATACGATACGTTATAAATTGCATTTTTTATTCATCTACCCACAGTATTGTTTTTTTTTGTGATTGCGTACGTAGATGTAAATTATACAAGATGCTGTGTGATTAGATGGTACTTTAAGCTGTTTGTAGTAAGGCAGCGGTGCATCGCGACCCTGGGACGGGGTACGAATACCGTATTTAGGTTTCGTGTGTGTGTGAATGAGATATATAGTTAATTATATTTACATCTCGCTCTCTCTGGGCTGACGCGCGAGTTCCAATAGAAATGCTATATGCTAGTTATATACGCGTTTAGGTAACGCCGTGTTTATTTTATGGTAATGTACAAAAAATAACAGTGATAAATTTAATCTTCTGAATATATAAATATATTTTTTCAATTTAAAAAATCGCCTAAAAATAAAAATATTTAAATATAAATAGTTAATGTAAGTACAATGAATTAGGGCAAGAATAAAAGTATTGCTTTTACAATGAACCAATAATAAATTTAATAAAAAAATAATAAAAAAAACAACTCGTATGAAAACGAAAACTAGTCTTTAGTTATTTTATATACAGGACGTTAGTATTGAAAAAAAAAGTAATAGAATAACTGTTTTTTTTTTAAATAAAATGTTAATAAAAGCTATGTTATACAATTATAATCGTATTTATGAATTCACAACTGAGTTCTTTCAAATTTGCTCTGCTCCGTAATAATTTATGACGTCAGTTTCGTTACATTACGGGCGTGCGAGAGAGATGGCGATACGTCCTCTCCCCTCAACCCGGCCTCCGCTCGAACCTAATCATTGTTTTGTCGTAACTGATTTCTACGTTGTATTAAACCATTCAGCGAATACGGTCATGTAATGTAATTTTTAAGGTTTGAGGCTTGAGCTGAATTGCCTTTAGACCTAAAACTTCCAAAGCTTGGTCTTTGCCCTGTATGTACAAGTCTAACGCTCTCATAAGTAACGCAGCCAGGAATTTGTCAGGCCAAATGAATATGAGCGCTGATGCCGTTGAAATACGGACTGTAATGCGTTACGTCAGCAAAAACTCGCACTATCTCGCACAGTTGTGGGGAAGATGGAGTGCACACACGCTCCCTCGGAAAATTGGACTTGGATCAGATTTGGTTTGCAAATGAAACTTTTGCCCGGGTTTAACTCATATAAGTGCAAGACTAGAATTAGCAAAAATTAAGTAGCTATATATTTCACTCTAGACCAGGGATTCTTACCTGATTTAAAAAAAAAAATTGGTATTTCGTATAAATAGGAAAAACATTAGAGATTAACAAAATAATAATCCTAAATTGGTCTTAGGTAATCATTCCATTTTGGGAAATGATTCTAGTGTCAAATACAGCCTGGGCATCCCTGCTCTAGACGTTAAACGAGTGGATTAAAAAATAAAAAATGGCCGCCTCAATTTGACGTAAGTTGACTTTGACATTGACATTTGGGTCGAAGCTTTCAAACGTCGAACATAAAAAATTATACCTATAATATATTTAAATAACTCACAATTCGTAGTTGATCTCAGAACGAACAAAGTTTTTGTGTGGCTGTCTGCGTGTGAATGTGTTTTTTGGTTTGCGTGTCTGCTGTGGCGTGTTACGACCGAATGTTATGCGTTACGAAGCGAACATGTTACGGTCAAATTCGGGACCCTGTTAATTCCTGAAATTCAAGTAAAACACGTAAGCTTATTACAAAATAATTAGAATTAAATGTACTTGTGATATTCTTTCACGGATAATAACTCACAATTAATGCGGACATATTTATGTGTGTGTGTATTTTTTTTAAAAATATGAATTCGTCTAGGGCAATCTGTGTTTTATTGATATGTAGATTATATCGGTTTTTTATTGACTCGTAAATCATTCATATAGTTATCGGATCCAATGTACCGGAGACGCTGATCTTAGCCATATACTCATGAATGCGTCAATATAGCTTTTAGCCGACTTTGGTTACGGCCTGACCTGTGTGCTTAGTGCGAGTTTTTAACGTTTTCGAGTAAAAGTTAAAATTTGTATGCAGTTGGAACAGCGCCCCTAGCGGCAAACGTAGGCAAAAGTTCCAACTAACAAATTGGAGTGTTAACTCCAATTTGAATGGAGTTGGAGTTTTAAAGTTCTCGGTAGCGTAAAAGTTATTTTACGCTACCGAGAACTTTAAAAGCTCGCACTAAGCACACAGAACCGGCCGTCTGGGCAGCAATCTAACGCGCTTAAAAAACAATATTCAATATTCAAACAATATTCGCTTTAGCTGATTACAATCCATTACTAAAAGCCACCGTGAAGCTTAACTAGTAAAATTGCTAAAACATAACTGACATTATATATATATATATATATATATATATATGTAAATACATATGTATATTAATATAATGTAAAGATTCTGTAAACAACAGTAAATAAAAAAAGAAGAAACAAGATTGCTTTTGTTATTAAAGACTCAATAGTTTAGGAATAATGGTACTATGTATAATTTATTTAGTCTAGTATTAAAAAAAAACATCTAAATCTGTTTTTAATACTAGACATTTTAAGCTAAATTTTTTATATGAATTTGAGAAATGCATTAAAATGCTTGCTCGAAAAATCATAATCATTACACAAAAAAAAACATTGACATGTGTCTAATATGCAGTATCCCCTCTATAACACGGTAGATTGGTTCCGCGTTATAGAGAACGCGTTGTAGGGGCTTACTCGCATAACGCGATTTTATGACACCATATAACGCGTTATGTACAAATAAGTATAATAAAATATAACCGATGTCTTGATAATTTAAAAATTAGAAACACAAATTTAATAAATTTACCTAATTTTATAACAACACAGTTGATACAATGCGCAAAAAAGGCGAAACTAATCATGAACTGTACAAATCATTATAAATTTCACAGTCTGTACAGATTTATATATAACGCGTTATACCCGTGTTATAGGAAGGACTGAAGTCGCGTAATATGAAAACGCGTTATAAGAGTACCGTGTTATAAGGGGAATAACAGTATACTTTATAGCGCATTTGATATTCAATTTTATTTTCGTATTTATCTGATCTAAAAGAATCTTAATTCGAGGCATATGTATCATGATGTATTAATTGACTAGTCTTTATATTATTTGTAATTAGATTTAGTGAGTATATGTAATCGAATGAATGTTTTATATATGAGATTTATATTTATTTTCCAAATCGCCCATGTTCTTGACTGATCTATGTGAAATGTATTTTTAAAAAGATTAACCCTTTTAGTGCCGAGCTTATTTCCACATTTTTGCAAAAATTGCTATAGCATTTTAAAAAAAAACACCTTTAAATAAAATACAAAAATCAAAGCTAAATTCACAACAGAATACTTTTAAATGGTGATTAATAAGTGTTATTAACTTATTAAAAACGTTATGCGCGGGCTAAGACACGTCTGTACAGGTCGATACTTAAGACCTATAATCAAATTTCGCAATAGTCGGTATTCCGACGCTCCAAACTTTATACCCATTAATAGAGAGTCGATCTATCGACGGTTCACGCTCAAAGGGTTAATTTTCATAGATTTTTGTTGTTTTTTTCTGAAATACAAACGAAATCAATTTGCGCTTCGTGGAATTGACACATCTTATATCAATAACGTTGTAGAAATGTGATAAGATTGAAGAAAAAAAAAACTATACCGATACCTATACCGATTTTGAAGAAGGTATTGCTTTGCTTAAGTTTTCCCGATTTTTAAAATATATTTTTCCGTCATCCGTGCGTGTCTTTAACATAATTAAAACCAATATTACAATTTAAAATTTCGTTTTTATTGTCACGACATTAGTTATGACATAGTCTTGTGAGACCAGATACACTTCAAAGCATTTGAAATATCAAAAATAATATAATGACATTTAAAAGAAAAACATGCGACATTAATTCATAGACCTTTAAATTAATCTAATATTACTGTTTATTTTAAAATGTCATTGAAGTTTCATCAACAAAGCCCACTTCGTCATCTCTGTCATTTTTTAAATGAACAAAAGGGACAGATGATTATTCGATGCCCCTTCTATCTTCAAACCCGATCCTAATTCTAACCTGCTCCAATAAAATGTTTCCGACTTTGACATGTGTCATCGTTGACAGACGTCAAAATTATTGGAACGGAATCGTTTCGGACAGCCAGCTCTGAATCGATCGCAAATAAAATCGCACGTAGATTATTTTATCTAGAATCTGTAGATTTGATTTAAGAATGTGAATTGAAAAAAAAACACACCCGTGTTTCGGTCAAAAGTGAATTATATCGAGGGTTGAAAGACTGGTTGAAGCTACATTTTTGCAACTTTACATGAGAGCCATTTAAAGTTAAAATTTGGAACAAATATCATAACAAAAAAAACTTCTTCAGCTATTTGAATGGAGTAAACTTATTTTTTTTTATTGTCCTTGTAAGCAGACGAGCATACCGTTAAGTAATCTCCACAAGCCTCGTTTGAAGAAGGATATGAAGTTTAATTAAGTACATCAAATTGTTGATGCTAATACCAGATAAAACGGGCCTTTAATTACAAAGATAAGTCGCGTATTAAGCAAAATGTCGCTTGAACCAAACACACTTTCACCCCTCGATATTATTTTATAACGTTATTTCAAAATCAATGTAATTAAATAATAATAAATCTAAGAATCTATTCTCATATTTGGACATTATAATAAATAGATGATTTAGTGTTGTTATAAAAAATTGAGCCTAACGAATTAAATTAATTAGACAGACGCATTTAAACAATTTCTAAATAGAACTGTTTAGGTTTACGTCGAAATTATATGTATAGTATGTGTATGTATTGAGACTATAGTTGTTTGGTAAAATAAATCTAAAAACAGTATTATTGAATTTTTATTCAACATCAAATATATATTTTCCGCATAAAAAAAAGTGAACTACTTAATGATAGATGGCGCAACCATCAACTTAAAGTATTCCCTAGTCAACAATAGAGGACTCTGTAAAAATAAAACTTCCAGTTCGGTATGTATCATTAAACAAAAAGCAAGTCATATTTTGTAGCTGGGTCTAAAAACTGCAAGCCACTTAATGACAGATGGCGCAACCATCAACTTAGTTAAAGTATTTCCTAGTCAACAATAGATGTCTCTGTAAAAATAAAGATTCCAGTTGAGCGCGTATCACAAAAGAAACTATAGAATTGATATGATTATATGGATCACATTTTTACTGCTAAAACGTTCGCGGATTATCTATAAAGAAATATCGCGACACCTTCATCCACTTTCAGTTGTTGAAGTCATAAGAAGCTACGCGCGCTTGGAAATACTTTCGATATTTGGCATAATTTATTTTAGGAATGAAAACATGGTTATGGTGCATGGCTTAATATAAAAATTCATTTACAAATGTCAACTTAAGTCCACGCGAACAACTTCTTAACCACTTCTCAACCACAAAAAGACGGTTTTTTGAAATTTGTAGCCAGTTATGTCGGTCAGTGGCACAGTGAAGAGCGTGGCTCAGTTTCATGTCCAGATACTCGGACGCTTGGTCACTCCATCTTTTTCTCCGACCTCTGGATCGTCTTTTATCCACTTTACCCATCATTATGAGTCTCTCCAGGTTGTGGTGTAGAATAAACTTTCTCAAAATATAATTTCATTTTTTTAAAACGTCCTCCGCGTGGTCTGCAACTTGACTAGATAATAAACATTCAGAGTCAACAAAGAAATCCGTTCGTCATACGAACTTTTTGTCTGGTGCGAGAAACGAATCCACGGGCCACGGAAAAATAAGCACGTGTTTTAATTTTTTATAAGGGATTTTATGACCTGGTAACTAAGACCTTTAGGTCAATTCTTATTTTTATGAAAAATGATAATATCAAGTGAAATGATATGAAATGAAGTTGATTAATTTGAGACATTAATCAACTGTGTTGAAATTAATTGAAATAGGATGAGATGATATAAAACGGGATGATATGGGATGAAATATGATCTTAGTAAAATGGTGGTCATTTACTGAGTTTTTTCAGTTGACTTTTTGGAAGATCCCGAGAAGTTACGTCTAGCGGCTTTGTTTCATTTTACCACATTTGTGAACTTTCACAGATATTAAACAGTTAATAAACTACCATTATTACACATTTAAATCTGAAGAAACACTAAATAGACAAAATAAAACAAATCACACAACTTCACTCCTCGTGCTCCCGCCAAAAAGTCCAAATTATCGATCCAAAACAAAATTACGTCCTACATACCTTAATTTAAAAAAAAAAATGTGCATCCTAACAGAAGACATGTGAGTACTGTCAAGTCCATTTTTTTTTTAAACAGAACACAATCTCTTTTCTATACGATACGTTATAAATAGCATTCTTTATTCATCTACACACAGTATTTTTTTTTTGTGATTCCGTACGTAGAGGTTCCCGCCAAAAAGTCCCCACGTGTTTTAATTACACTCTAATGATGCCAAATAACGCAGATAACAAGTCCTATCTCGGTTTACAAATCCGCCGAGCGTTCGCCTCTGTCATCGCTAATTGGCCCCTCGATGCTAACCGCGCGTCCTGTTACAAGATATCTTTCGCCCCGCTGCGCCGTTACAAAATGTTTTGCTTAGATATATCTCAGCGAGCTATACTGGCATATCATCACTACATAGTATAAAATAAAGTCGCTTTCTATGTCCCTATATCTGTCCCTATATATGCTTAAATCTTTAAAACTACGCAACGGATTTTGATGCGATTTTTTTTAATAGATAGAGTGATTGAAGAGGAAGGTTTATGTGTATAATAAGATCCATTAAATGGTGGAGAAATCAATAATAAATTACAGTTTCCGAAACGAAGCGAGGGCGAGTCGCTAGTATACTATATACCAGGGGTGGCCAACCGGTAGATCGCGATCGACCGGTCGATCGTGGCCATTATTTCAGTCGATCGTGGTAAGACAAAATATATAAATACATAGAACAGACTGCGCAACGTAACCACCAATTACGCATCGATTAGGTGGGTGGACGAGCTTACGGCCCACCTGGTGTTAAGTAGTTACCGGAGCCCATGGACATCTACAACGTAAATGCCACCACCCAGCTTGAGATGTGAGTTCTTAGATCTCAGTTTTAACAGTATAAAGGCTGTCCCACCCTTCAAATCGAAACGTATTACTGCTTCACGGCAGAAATAGGCGGGGTGATGATACCTATCCGTGTGGACTCACAAGACGTCCTACCACCAGTAAAAAAAGAAATATAATATTTTCTTCCAAATTTTAAACTTTAAATGGCTCTCGTCTATAGTTGTAAAAATGTCGATTAAGCCAAATAAGACAGCCGCCATTGCTACGTATTAAATTAACCTTTTCACCCCCAAAAGATATCCACCGTGACTATACGGCAGCGCGATGAAGCGTTTATTTTTAGCGGCGCGCTTTTTCGAAAGCTCTCAAGGAGTCCTCCGCGTCTCAGGATGCGACAACAATAGCGCTCCCGGAATACGAGACGCGACACGCGCGTGCCACGCGGCTAGTAGCGGAACTAACCACTTTGCTAACAAAAGGGCTTGACAGTTGTTTTTTTTTTAATTGTCTTGTTACTTGATTGCCCGTAAGGATGTGTGCCCTTAGAACATATTGTCGGGTGCCGAGAGCGACTTAAGTGTACATATTGTTTTAAAAGTTGTTTATAAATTACCGTATAGAAGAATTTAAAAGAACTGAAAAATAAATAATAGTTTAAAAAACTAACAAAATACGCTTTTATAGAAAATCCAACTAAAAAATAGAAAATTAATTTTAATTAATTTGAATTAAAAATAGTGTAAGAAAAAATTATTTTATTGTAAAAAAAAAGCGTGGGGTGTATGGTATCAGTAGTTATAAATATTTTATGAACAGATATGAGTAGAAGGATTATTTTGATAATATCCTGAAAAGCACCACGCGCTTTTTTTACAATAAAATCATTTTTTCTTACACTAGTTTTAATTCAAATTTATTGCAATTTATTTTCTATTTTTAGTTGGATCTTCTATAAAAGCTTATTTTGTTAGTTTTTTTAAACTATTTTATTTTTTTATTTTAGTATTTTTTTTTTTTAAATATTGAATTGTCATCGGTCCTTAATAAGTATACCAAACTTCGAGTTAATCCGACGTTTTGAAGGGGGTCAAAATCATGTTCAAAGATTCCGTTACAAACATACATACGTCTGAAGGTAATAAAAGCGTAGGTATTAAAAAAGTTTTTTTTTGTACTCTAGACTAGTAGGTATGTTAAGTACAAAAATCTATTGAAATTGTAATGCAAATGTATCGAGTTTTCGATATGAAAACGGATCATTACATTGGATGGTTAGTAATCGCATAGAAAAATACGAATGCACCGGACGTCTTATCCTTTAGGCCACGACGACTTCATTGGATTTTTGTAGAACCAGATACTATAAGGGGGCGGAAGGATCCTCGAGTGGAGACCACGTACTGGCAAGCGCAGTGTGGGACGGCCACCTACGAGATGGACCGACGATGGTAAGAACCGCTGGGTCACGTTGGATGCAGGTGGGAACGGACCGGCCGCACTGGAGATCACTTGGAGAGGCCTATGTTCAGCAGTGGACAATGGACAGGCTGAGATGATGATGATGATGATGATGATGATGATGAGATACTATAAAATTACAATTCAACTAGTAAAAGCTATTTGGCTTAGGCAGAAATAGGCAGGGTGGTGGTACCTAACCGCGCGGACTCGCAAGAGGTCCTACCACCAGTAATTAGGCAAAGTATAATTTTGCGGGTTTGATTTTATTACACGATGTTATTCCTTCACCGTGAAAGTCAACTGTTGATGTTAATATCAAATAAAACGGACCTTTAATTACAAAGATGATTGTCGCGTGTTAAGCGAAATGTCGCTTAAACCATATAACCTTTCACCCCTCGGAATATAAGTACATAGAATAACATACAAAATTAATATCCATTCTATACTTAGATATTTATTAACTTTGAGATAATATTGTCGATTTAATTTAGAATCATTTGCCGAACTTTCAATTAGAATAGCTTATAGTTATATAATTAGTTAATTAGTCTTTTAATTATTAAAATTTTAATTTAATTAGTTTACCCACAAAGGGGTGATTTATTCAAAACATGAAGCTGTGCAATGATGTTATCTCGATTGTCAGGAATAAATTACAAAAAAGAACTATAAGTCCGTGTGGGAAGACCAGCATACAGTTCGTCCGATGGTGAGTGGTTACCGTCGCCCATGAACATCAGGGTCGCCTACCATTAAGTAGGTACTCTCCACAAGCCTCGTTTGAAGAAGGACAAGTCATAGCGCTCGGGAAACACCGTGGAGGGGAATCCATTCCAAAGCCGGATGGTACGTGGCAAAAAAGATCTCATCAGTACGGTAATATGGATTCTACTCTGGTTGCGGGCGGGTGATGGCAAAAACATTATACCTACATAACACATGTTACATCTATATTATATTAATACGTGAAGCTAAAACTTTGTACCCCTTTTTACGAAAATTACGCGGACGGAGGAGTAAAAAACTTCCCACACTTATAAAGAATATAGAGAAGGAGTGCAGAATACTAAAATTGTTTTTAATTATGCATTAATAATACATTAAATCAACAAAAAAAAAACATTACGCACACTATCGTGTATTTGACACACACACGCATATACTCTTGGTTTATTATCAAACTTTTCTTATTGTTTATAGTCTGTGGTCAAATTGAGAATAGGTTAATATTGTTTATCTTGTCTATAGTGTAGTCTTGGCGAAATCTGTGATTATAGAAGTTTAATAGTCTTTGACAATAGAACCATAATAATGTACAAACTTATAATTTAAAGCAATTATAGTCGAATTTCGACTACTGTGGGACCACTAGTAAACAGTTTTTACAGTAGTTTTTACTGGTGGTGGGACCTCTTGTGAGTCCGTGCGGGTAGGTACCACCGCCCTGCCTATTTCTGCCGTGAAGCAGTAATGCGTTTCGGTTTGAAGGGTGGGGCAGCCGTTGTAACTATACTGAGATCTTAGAACTTATATCTCAAGGTGGGTGGCGCATTTACGTTGTAGATGTCCATGGGCTCCAGTAACCACTTAACACCACGTGGGCTGTGAGCACGTCCACCCATCCAAGCAATAAAAAAAAAAACATAATTTAGCGTTTGGTAATAAAAAACTTAATATTACTTATTATTTGAAACATTATACCTACACAAGATATTATGTATATGTATATTATTCAGCGAATCTGTACCCAGAATCCTTCGTAGCACGCGCCTCTAAAACTTTCAACCGGCACCCGACAATGAAACAGCAAAATAGATGTGGCATCATCCTGCCACGGCTACCTGAGTGCGGACCTGCGCGCAAAAATCAAGTGATGCGTGCGCGCGCCAATCAGGAGCCAACGCGCGGCCGCGTTATCGCAGGTGACGCCGGGCTGCTGCGCCGGCAGTCCGCCACAAAGCCTCGTACTGATCGCGCGTTTCTCTCTCATTATTGTAATTTCATATATTTGTTAGTCGTTTGTTTTGTGTCTCGTTAATTTGTTAATAATCTGTAGTGTATCGTGTTGTCGTAATTTATATCTATTTCTCGTATTGTTTCGTTTAATTTACCGACATCGTTTGCTTGTGGCCGGACGCCGTTCGGGTTCGATTCCTGGACGTATCGACAGTTAGTGGGTTGATACCCGAATATAACCCGCTACATTGGTGACCCCGACGTGATCGTGGATCGACGTGCATCATGGCTTCCAAAAAAGATAAGAGCAGCGCGTCGACTAGCGAAGATACCGGCGGTAGCGGAGAAAACACAGGGCCGAACTCAGAGGTGAGCCGAGTGTCTGTACGAGTGCCGCCCTTCTGGCCTGAAGAACCGGAGGTGTGGTTTGCGCAAGTCGAAGGCCAATTTGCCCTCGCTGGCATAAATAGCGACAGCACCATGTACCACACGGTGTCATCACAGCTCAACCAGGAGTACGCTAGGGTGATGAAAGACATCCTAACTGCACCACCGCTTATGGATAAATACAAAACGTTTAAAGAGCAGCTAATCCGTCGGATAACCGTATCCAGAGAGAAAAAAACGCTACAGTTGCTGCAACACGAGGAGCTGGGAGATAGAAAGCCGAGCCAATTCCTACAACATCTACAGTACTTGGCCGGACCGGACATTCCGAGCGACTTTCTACGGACGGTGTGGACCAGTCGGTTACCTGTAAACATACAGACTGTTGTAGCATCACAACCAAAGCTGGACCTCGAAGGCGCAGCCGAGCTGGCCGACCGCATCGTGGACATAGTGCAGCCGTCAACACCAGTAATAGCCAGTGCCGGATCGAGGACTACTTCGACAAGTACACCCAGTTCTACATTAGAGCTACGCATAGAAGCGCTGTCGAGGCAAGTAGAAGCACTTGTAAATATACAGAGCCGCCGTGGCAGACAGTGTGGAAGACGCGACACCCGTTCCAGGTCAAACTCGCGCCACATACGCTCCAGGTCCAGAACTCAAACACGGCAACGACCAGACGACCATCCACACTGCTGGTACCACTTTGAGTTTGGAGATAAGGCAAAGAAGTGTAGACAGCCGTGCAGCTACGCCTCGGAAAACTCCAAGGGAAACCGCTAGTGGCCTCAACCGGTTGTCCCGCGCCATCAGGCCGAATCTTCGTCGTAGAGCGAAAAAGTAAGGTGCAGTACCTGGTCGATACAGGGTCGGACTTATGCGTTTACCCACGTACAGCAATACGAATTCCTGTACAAGCCAAAACAAAATACGAATTATACGCAGCGAATGGCACAACAATTGCTACTTACGGGCACGTTAACTTACACTTGGACCTAGGCCTTCGAAGAGACTTCCGATGGCGTTTCGTCATAGCTGATGTATCAAAGCCGATTATTGGCGTAGACTTTCTCAGCTTTTACAACCTGCTCGTCGATTGCAGAAACAAAAGGCTACTCGACGGACTCACATCACTTTTTGTCACAGCACCACACCGGGGACGGATCGACGAACTACAATCCGTTCGCACAGTACTGAGCCATGAAGGTACGAAATACCACGACCTATTACGCCAGTATCCAGATATTACTCGTCCAGCTGGTAAACACGTTGATCCCAAGCATACCACGGTGCATCATATAAGAATAACCCCGGGTCCGCCAGTAACCAGCCGCCCGCGACGTCTTGACCCAGAGAGACTCCAAATTGCTAAAAAGGAATTCGAAGAAATGCTACAGAACGGCACCGCTCGAAGATCCGAAAGTTCGTGGTCCTCTCCTCTTCACCTCGCACGTAAGAAGGACGACGGCTGGCGACCGTGCGGCGACTACAGGGCACTCAACGCTCGCACTATACCAGACAAATACCCTGTTAGAAATATTCAGGACTTCACATACCAGCTGGCAGGTAAGACGATATTCAGTACTGTGGACTTAATAAAGGCTTATAATCAGATACCAGTTCATCCTAACGACATCAAGAAGACGGCAATAACAACACCATTCGGCATGTTCGAATTTCCGTTCATGACGTTCGGACTTCGGAATGCCGCGCAGACATTCCAACGTTTCATGGATGAGGTACTCAGAGGCTTAGACTTCGCCTTTGTCTTCTTAGATGACATTTTGGTATATTCGTCATCCGAAGAAGAGCATCGCCAACATTTAAAAAAACTATTCCAGCGTCTTCAAGAGTACGGTGTTCTAATCAACGTTGCTAAATGCCACTTCGGCAAACCAGAAGTCACATTTTTGGGATTCCACGTATCTTCTGCCGGAATACGCCCGCTCGAATCGAAGGTGCAAGCCATTTTAGATTTCCCCTTCCCTGCAACGATTAAAGAGCTTCGACGCTTTTTAGGTATGATCAATTTTTACAGAAAATTTCTACCAAAAGCCGCAGAAATTCAGGCACCACTTAACGCGCTGCTATGTGGAGAAAAGTGCAGAGGGAAACAGCCGATTGAAGCGACCCCAGCGCTACAGCAAGCTTTCGAGAACTGTAAACATTGCTTATGTCAATCCGCTCTTTTAGTACACCCGGACGTGAACGCTGAACTAACCATCCAGACTGATGCCTCAGATAAGGCTATCGGAGCTGTGCTCCAGCAACGAACGACAAAAGGTTGGGCACCATTAGCTTTTTTCTCCAGGAAACTAACGTCATCCCAGAAGAGGTACAGTCCGTACGACCGAGAACTGCTAGCAGTCTACGAAGCGATACGATACTTCAGATACATGGTAGAGGCAAGGACATTCGCCGTGCTCACGGACCATAAACCGTTGACTTATGCCTTCACCACACGTCGAGACAGCTGTTCACCACGACAATACAGGTACTTGGACTACATTTCCCAGTTCTCAACCGACATCCGCTACATTCCTGGCAAAGACAACGTAGTCGCTGACACTCTTTCCCGCATCGAAGAGGTAGGAGCTGCGACGCTAGAGTACCAGTCCCTCGCCCAAGCTCAGAAAACCGATGCCGAACTCAATAACCTCATCCGAGAAGGCTCAAGTCTCACACTCAAAAGTGTTAGAGTACCCGGCACAGATGTCGACGTGTACTGCGACATGTCAACATCAGTTCCGCGACCATACATCACTGAGCAATTCCGAAGACAGGTATTCCATAATCTGCACAACCTCAGTCATCCGGGTAGAAAGGCTACAATCAAGCTCATCACCGACCGCTTCGTATGGAAAGGCATACGCAAGGACTGCAGCAAATGGGCGAAGGAGTGTCAGAAATGTCAACGCTGCAAGGTGCATAAACACACAGCAGCACCTTTGTCCGAGTTTAAACTACCTACTGCTCGTTTTCGTCACGTACACATGGACATTATCGGACCTTTACCTATTTCTGATAGTTACAGGTTTTGTCTTACGCTTGTTGACCGTCACAGTAGATGGCCCGAGGTAATTCCCCTGCGCGACATCACCGCAGAGACCTGCGCCAGCGCCTTTGTCGCTGGCTGGGTCGCCCGCTTCGGCTGCCCAGAACACATCACGACCGACCGGGGCAGGCAATTTGAATCTCACCTGTTCAAAGCTATTGCTACCCTGGTCGGCACCTGCCATCACACAACGACGGCCTACCACCCCGCAGCCAACGGCCTTGTCGAAAGGCTACACCGACAACTCAAAGCAGCCGTCATGTGCCACGCCAACCCACGATGGACCGAAAGTCTTCCCATGGTACTTCTGGGCATCCGCAGCGCCTGGAAAGATGACATCCAGGCATCCGCAGCAGAACTGGTCTACGGTGAGCCTCTCCGCTTACCTGGACAGTTCTTCAACACATCCGCAACACCCCCAGGAGACGACAACGACCTGGCTTATCGACTACGCGGACATATGAACAAACTTGCCCCTCGACCGACTACATGGCACAGCGAAAACCGAACCTTCTACGTGCCTAAGGACCTAAACACGACATCCCATGTGTTCCTGAGGCAAGGACCCCTCCGGAAGTCGCTCGAACCACCATACATTGGCCCCTACAAAGTCTTAAGAAGAGGATCGAAATCGTTCGACATTGAGGTAAATGGCAAACAATTAACCGTCACCATAGATCGCCTAAAACCTGCCTATATCACGCGAGACGATTGCAAGAGAGAAGACAAACAGAAGACCAGCGAGGCGAGCGAAGAACATCAGCGTCCAGTACAAAAGACGAGAAGCGGCCGTACAGTCACCTTCCCGGACTACTATCGACCGTAGCTATCGGTCTCGGCGGGGGAGTACTGTGGCATCATCCTGCCACGGCTACCTGAGTGCGGACCTGCGCGCAAAAATCAGGTGATGCGTGCGCGCGCCAATCAGGAGCCAACGCGCGGCCGCGTTATCGCAGGTGACGCCGGGCTGCTGCGCCGGCAGTCCGCCACAAAGCCTCGTACTGATCGCGCGTTTCTCTCTCATTATTGTAATTTCATATATTTGTTAGTCGTTTGTTTTGTGTCTCGTTAATTTGTTAATAATCTGTAGTGTATCGTGTTGTCGTAATTTATATCTATTTCTCGTATTGTTTCGTTTAATTTACCGACATCGTTTGCTTGTGGCCGGACGCCGTTCGGGTTCGATTCCTGGACGTATCGACAGTTAGTGGGTTGATACCCGAATATAACCCGCTACATAGAAATCCAACAATAATAATTTTTGATTCAATAACAAGTCACCCCTTCATTCGATTACGGAATTCAAGTCTCTTTGATTTCCCCTAAACGACTGAATTAATTCGCTTTAACGAAACTTGTCAGGTTATATAACGTCAGCCGGTGGTTCGGTTCTGTTGTGTTCGGAAACGACACGTGTCGCCATTAGATGTTCTATAAACAATAATTCGTCGGTGAAAACAACGTTTAATTCGTTTGATTAACTCGCTTGTTCTGTTATAACGTTGCGCGATAGGCGTTTTTAAGCTATTGCATAGCTTCTAGCGCGGGCCTTGAGCGCGACGACTGAATCAAGAAATTCCGTAACGAAAATAACCTGACATCCCCACTACGCCTACTATGTAGCTCGCGTTCAACACATTCACACGTTGCGCTGGTGTAGTGTTTGTGGATAAGCGCGCGACGTGACGTCCCACTGCATGAGCATCATGAAAAGTCTCTCTCTCTCTCTCTCTCTCTCTCTCTCTCTCTCTCTCACGCGGTCTAGCTTATGAGTGTGAAGGGGACAGTTAATGTTTTGCTTTTGTTAATGTTTATAAATATAGCGTGGTCTTATTTTTATTATTGTTTTAATATTAAATTATTATTGTCTAATTGTAATTGCATAAGTTGATAAAAAATGCTTTGCAATAGCTTTACCGCTTCAGTCCCAGAGTGCCACACGTGTTTTTTTGTTATTAGCGCGCTTTTTTTGGCTCGATCTCCCAGATACCGACGGCTTTAACGTAATTTCGATTTTAACATATCCAATTATATTTTTCACACGTATTAACGGTCGATGAATGTACAAACAATCGATGTTTGAAAAGCTATTCGGCTTAAGCGACATTTCGCTTGACACGCGATATTTATCTTTGTAATTAAAGATCCGTTTTATTTGGGTATCAGCATCAACAGTTCGATATATTTAATTGAACTTCAATTAAATTTACTCCATTGAAATAGCTGAAGAAGATTTTTTGTTAAGATTTTTTTTCTAAACTTTAAATAGGTCTTTGGTAAAGTTGTAAAAATCACTCTTAAACCAAAATAGCCTTTCACCTATCGATATCGTTACTTTGGGCTAATATACGGAGATTAACCTAATAAATAATATTATTTTCTATTTTTAGTTTTTTTGATGAGATCAAAAGCGCTATGATGTGTTTGTACTAATGAAAGAATCCATTGGGAAGTTTCACTAAGAAAAGCGAGGAAATAAAGCGAGTTTAAACCCATAGTATCTAAATCCCACATATGCCACAAATGCTTCACATTATATACAATAGATTGATCGAGAAATTAGCGTAATTGTAGGGATGGGTAAAAGCGCGATCCTACGTTATTTGCCGGTATTTTTCCTACCTATGCTCGTAACCTCAAGGGGTTATGACAGCTTCGCTGAACGAGTAGGTGAGCTCGCGGGGCTCTAAGCTGACGAATTTGCTAACACTGGCCCTAGCAATAGCAGTGCTTCGCAGAATCTACCACCGGATCGGAATCGCGACCCGCTGAGAAGATCCGGCGAGAAACTCAGTGGGCTGTGTCTATGGGTTATTTCTTTAGTTTAGTTAGTTACTTCTTTAGTTTAGTTCACTAGAACTTTTATTTATTGCCCTTGTAGGCAGACGAGCATGCGGCCCACTTGATGGTGAGTGGTTACCGTTGCCCATGGACTTCAATGCCTGGGGGCAGAGCCAAGCCGCTGCCAATTGTGCCACCTTAAGACGTATTACTGTACACCATACTGTATAGTTCACACGGTCTTAAGTGGTCACCGAGCCAAGCCGCTAAACGCAACACACTCGTCCCCAATCTTGCTTAAACAAATCCATTGTCCCACATCATTAAAAGCCCCTCAAGAATTCTCCTTCAAAACGAAAAGCTAGGCGTTTTTGAAAAGCTCTAAATGAGAGACATGTTTGCAAGCGGCGAGGTAAGAGCTTTTCACTTGAGAACACGCGGAGATAAGTCACGTAGAGCTTTTAAACTGAGCTTAATTAGTGTTGTAAAGGCGGCACACAAAAGCGTTCGCGCGTACAATAGTTCGCGACAAATAATCATTCGAAATCAAAGATTTAATGATGCAATAATTTAACATAAATGATAACCAAATTCGTCAAACTAAAATGAGGTACATCGATGCAGTCAGATCTAATTAAATACCCTTTGTTATACGAGCAGATAACTCAAAAACCACTGGTCGAATCTTGATAAAACTTAATGGGAAACGAATAGCTTTGGCTTTCGAAATAAGCAAAAAGATCATCAAAATCGATACATACACAGTGAAAAACGTTCTAAGCTGCTGCCTCCTTCTTTTTTTTAAGTCGGCT
Organism: Bombyx mandarina; assembly: GCF_030267445.1. Classification (NCBI taxonomy): domain Eukaryota; kingdom Metazoa; phylum Arthropoda; class Insecta; order Lepidoptera; family Bombycidae; genus Bombyx; species Bombyx mandarina. The sequence goes on along the minus strand of NC_143229.1, from coordinate 18,997,127 downwards.
AAAAATTAATATCTTTTCAATATGATCACGACGAAGGAATAACATCATGCAATAAGATTTATCTTACGATTTATAATCACGCAAAACATGTAAAGTTTCTAGTACCATAATTACAATGGAATGTTGTTATCCTATTTATATTTTATATAAGTAATTATCCTAATTATAAACGCGAAAGTTTGTAAGAATGTATAGATGTATGTTTTTTACTCTTTGTTACGCGGTGAGCGGTTTTGTAGTTTTAAAAAAAAACTTTATTTTAATACACACTGAATTTATTTATCCTTTACAAAAATCTGATGTTACACGGACAGAGTTACGATGTTATAAGCTTGAAGATTGATGACGAACTCCTAAGTTTCAAGGAGAAAGTGAATTTATACATGAATAGTATTTACTAAACAATTAGTAAATGAGTCATTTAGACTATGAACCTTATTGGTAAACATATTTAGAATCCGTGAGGACACAATTAGTAAATGACGGAATTTTACCAATGTGAAAGGAATACAATATTAACTAATGTTCTAATTCCAAATGAAGATCTGATGTAAAGTAAACAATATACATATGATTTAGTAACATGAGGACGTAAGTATGTTATATAGTAACAATGATTTAGAACTTAAGAACTAAGAGTTAGAGTACATTATGTGTTTATGAGAATTGATATATGACTTAGGTACTAGTGTGAGGGGCATAACATAACATCTTTTACGCAGAAACTACTGAACTGATTTTGATGAAACTTTACAATAATATAGCTTACACATCAGAATAACACACAGGCTATCTATACTAATATATAAATCTAGAGTGGTTTTTACGGATGTTCCGTTATAACTATTGAACTATACATCCGATTGACTTGAAACTTGGTAACCATGAAGAAAATAAATGTACTTAATGGATAGGCTAATATTTATGTGAGTGTTGGACTCCCTACACCAGTTGCGGGGTACCAGTGATGAGAATCTTTGTGGGGGTAAGAAGTGATAATGTTAATTTTAAATGCCCAGTGAAGCGGACGGCTACAGCTAGTAATTTATAAAGATATAGTGTGAATTACCCAAAATATAACGATAAGTGTCAAGTAAGCAGGAAAAAATCTGCCATCTGCGAGCTATTCTGGCGTGCGTCGCAAAAACCGAGCTACACGTTTAAAAAGCAAAATGGAAATGTTTATCTTAAAATATAGTCCTACAAAAAAGCATTATGTGTAAGCAATTATCCGCAAAATAATGAACCGTGAATAGAAGAAGAGGAAAGAATAGATTTTTTGATTGTTACGTTCTTTTTTTATTGTGCTTTTTACTGTCAGAACCAGCTTTGTATAGAAGAAAAATAAGTTTAAGTCGTCGTGGCCTAAAGGATAAGACGTCCGGTGCATTCGTATATAGCGATGCACCGGTGTTCGAATCCCGCAGGCGGCTACCAATTTTTCTAATGAAATGCGTACTTAGCAAATGTTCACGATTGACTTCCACGGTGAAGGAATAAATAACATTGTGCAATAAAAATCTAACCCGCAAAATGATAATTTGCGTAATTACTGGTGGTAGGACCACTTCTGAGTCCGCGCGTCCCTGCCTATTTCTGCCGTGAAGCAGTAATGCGTTTCGGTTTGAAGAGTGGGGCAGCCGTTGTAACTATACTGAGACCTTAAAATTTATATCTCAAGGTGGATGGCGCATTTACCATCAGTAATTACGCAAATTAAAATTTGGCGGGTTTGATTTTTATTACAACGATGTTATTCCGTTCACCGTGGAAGTCAATCGTGAACATTTGTTAAGTACGTATTTTATTAGAAAAATTGGTACCCGCCTGCGGGATTCGAATACCGGTGCATCGCTAGATACGAATGCACCGGACATCTTAACCTTTAGGCCACGACGACTTCCAAAAAGAACATTTTTTAGCTTAAAAATGCAAACGAAACCGGGAGCGCGAGCCTAGTCGCCGTTCTTCACACACAAAAAAAAAGAATCATCCAAATCGTCGCAACTGACCCCAAATCTGTAGGGCTTTGTTCGCAGTTGGCGGACTCCTATTGGCGTGAGGACGAAAGGAGCGCGCGCCGTTTGTCCTTATTGGCCGACCGGGGTAGGCCACGCCTGAGCCGAGATTAGGGGTGGGGAGCAAGGGGCCTGAGGGAACCCCACGCGAACAGTCTTGATACTTTCGTGAAAGATTAACAAAAAATACTGTGCTGAAAACAGTGGATTGTTTTAGGGTTCGGAAGCGTTTGGTTTAGCCTGGCGATTGATGTGGATCATGCTGTCCATGGACCCCAGTAACCATTTAAGGCAGATAGATTCCTATGCATTAAACAAGAAACTTTTTCTTCTTCTTTTTTGGAAATAGGAATGAGTTCCCCTCCACGGTGTTTCCCGAGCGCTATGACATGTCCTTCTTCAAACGAGGCTTGTGAAGAGTACTTAACGGTAGGCAGCGGCTTGGCTCCGCCCCTGGCATTGCTGAAGTCCATGAGCGACGGTAACCAGTCGCCATCAGGTGGGCCGTATGCTCGTCTGCTGACAAGGGCAATAAAAAGAAAGCACATTATAGTTGCGAGTTCAAAATTTAACCAACCGTAATTGAGATTGTCAGAGACTCATTGATCTCTTTTTAGAGGTGTGGGGAGGTAAGCGGTGAATAAATCAGCTTTGCCCCTTTTTACCTTCCTGATGCAACACGGAGAGGAATCTGATATTGGATAAGCTACCCCTTTGATTGTGCTTTTAAGATGAAGCCCCTCCAAGGCCGACCTTAGCCGCCCTGTTATCTGTGGACGTGTTTTGGTGATCTTTAGCCATAACTTTTGCATCTTTCAGCAAAGTCTCTCAAGCCATCAGATGTTACACAACGAATTAACAAACATCTTCACGAGATAAAGTTAAAAACGTTATTTTTTTTGGTATTAGATGGGTGGACGATCTCACAGCCCACCTGGTGTTGAGTGGTTGTCGGAGCCCATAGACATCTACAACATAAATGCCGCCACCCACCTTGAGATAAAGTTCTAAGGTCTCAAGTATAGTTACAACGGCTGCCCCACCCTTCAAACCGAAACGCATTACTGCTTCACGGTAGAAATAGGCAAGGTAGTAGTACCTACCCGCGTGGACTCACAAGACGTCCTACCACCAGTAATTACGCAAATTATAATTTTGCGGGTTTTTGAGTTTTATTACACGACTAGCTTTTGCCCGCGACTTCGTCCGCGTGGAATAGTTCACAAATAATGCTTTATTTTAGAACAAATTTGGTTAGCAGAAGAAACGTTATAGTGAGCCAACCTAAACATATAGCTATATGCTGTCCCGGACTTTTTTTTATATCTTTTAAAGGGGAATAATTCTGTCATACATTATTTTAGCGAAATTTTAACCGTTTTCTGCAGCGCACGCAGCGGAAGCTCTCAAAAGGGAAAAAAACCCGATTTTGAAACATTCTTTATTAGTGCTCCGCTTGTATTGGTCTTATCGTGTTGTTATATCTAACATGTCATGTGAGTATGATGTTAGTATCTACTATAGGCTATCTAACACTGAAAGATTTTTTCAAATCTGACCAATAGTTTCTGAATTTAACGGGTTCAAACAAACAAAGTCTTCAGCTTTATAATATTACTATAGATGCTATTCCTTCACCGTAGAAGTCAATCGTGAACATTTGTTATGTACCCACTGAAAAATAATATTACGCGTTTACGTAACGTAAAGTATCAAAACTATTCGTTCGCGGTACTCCGAATGCCCGGATCATCCGAGCTGGTTACACCGTCTTACGGCAATTTAACACAATATGCCCGGGTTATACCTTTTATGTGTTGGTAACTCTTTTTACTGCTGTTTACGTGACATGGATCACATATCGACCGACTTATGTACACCAGAGCAGACGAGATGGGAAGGAGATTGAGAAGTAGCTTATTCGTTTGCGTGTTTGTTTTATTGCTTAAATGGCTGGACGAGGTCACGGCCCGCCTGGTGTTAAGTTGTTACCGGATCTCATAATTAACAACGTCACTAAATGCGGCCGCCTAAATTGAGACACGCGTTCTAAGACCTCAAGTTTTACACTACAACGTCTGCTCAGCCCTTCAAACTGAAAGGAATTACTGCTTCACGGCAGAAATAGGCAGGGTGGTGGTACCTACACGTGCGGACTCACAATACGTCTTACCACCAGTAGAAATAAACAATCTTCTATTAACAAATGTCTTTAAAAGAGCGTGCGTGACCTAACAGCCGAGACGTTTGTACTCGTGATAATTACAATATTATTCTAAGTATACTCGTACGTGTGTGGTCCATTGGCACATGTTGTTCTAATGAAATCTCATTTAATACAAGATCACCAATTAACCCACAGACACAGCCCACTGAGTTTCTCGCCGGATCTTCTCAGTGGGTCGCGTTTCCGATCCGGCGGTAGATTCAGCGAAGCAGTGCTCTTGTTAGGGCTGGTGTTAGCCAAATTCTCTCAGGTCGAACCCGTGAGCTCACCTACCCGTCCGCGGAAAGCCCGAATAGCCTCTTAGGCTACCAGCGAATAGTTAGGGGAAAAAATACAAGATCACAAATGACTTTCACGGCGAATTAATAACAATGTCTCGTAAAAGTCAATCCCGAAAAATATTACGGCTAATAAGTGATGGTAGGCAAAGCTCTGGTAAGTACCACCGCCCTGCCTATTTCTGCCGTGAAGCAGTAATGCGTTTCGGTTTGAAGGTAGGAGCGGCCGTTGTACTGTCCAACATGTGTTAGGGTGAGTGGCGGCATTTAGATACGTTGTTGATGTCCATGGGCACCGCTAGCCATTTATCATCAGGTAGATTGTGAGCACGTTTAATCCGTTTGAATCAGTTTAAAGATAAATAAAAATGATGATTAATTTACTTTTTTTTTGACCTGTCGACACTGGTCAGGATATCAGAGCGAAGTTATAAAGAAATTATTGTATCATAATTTGCTCTTGATGCGCGCACGAATGCTCAAGTTCATCACACGTCTTGGAGTCGATGGAAATTACGTTCAAAGATTAGGTTTTAAGCAAATTTAAATGCATACATACCTAGCTAATAAAGCAAACATGCTCATTTTACGTATAATTATTGCTTATTAATATAAAACAATGAACGAATGATTGAAAATAATTAAATACAAATTCGAATTAGCGACAAACAAAATATATTTTCGAATAAAATTTAAATGCTTGAAAAAAAAAAAGAAAACCAGCCAGTAACCTGTGTTCGGAACGTAAAAAAAAATAAAGAACATCGTTATCCCGATCCCCACCCTGTAAGGCGTTCCCATTCACTGGCGCGCCACCCCGACCCACCCCGGCGCGACAGTTTATCCCGGCCCGCGGACGAAATCGCCTCGTTTCGACCAAACAACCGACAATTACCGCGTTAATTGTCATCGATTTCCGGACGAACGACCGAAGCGGCCTGTGAATGGACAGCCCACAAAAACATAATTCCAAATTCGATTTTTTTTTCTTTTTTTTTTATCCATTCAAAAAATAGTTCGATCGTACGATTTTTTTAAATGTTTGTTGACGCGCAGTGAAGTGATAAAGAGTTCCGAATTCAAAATTGTGTGAAGCTTTAAAAATATTGCTGCTTCATCGACGGGAGCGAAACGTTCTAGAACTATTTAGAATGATTTGAAAATTAAATAAAAACAAAAACAAAAAAATACAAACGAAATGGAACACGAGATTCGAAGCGATTCGCCAACAACAAATTCAAATCGTCCGGAACACAATTCAAAAACTTCATTCCTCATAGAAGACATACTTTATAGAGGCGACAATCGATTTAAAGTTCCCAATGTCGAACGAAGACTCGACTACGAGCCGCGGCCTTATTTCTCCGTGGCTGGCGACGTCAGGCCCCACCAGACCAGGGAAGGGTATCTGCAGGTCGCCATGGGAGCCCTAGGCGCTTACCTGCACACCCCTAATACGTATAAAGCAGTCGAACCCCCTTACTTTTTGTCGCAAGGTAAGTTTTGTTACCGCATTGGATTTCCCGCTTACATACATAATACAACCATCCTACCTATTTTTACCGCGAAGCAATTTTATTAAATTATCGACAATGACAGAGTCTTTTTGTGTCTATCCCTATAACAAATAAATAATTGAATAATACTCGTATAGTAATAACATGTCACTTCGTGTGTATTTGGTACATGGAATTAATCAGCTTTGATTTAAAAAAAGATTGTTATTTTATAGATAGCGCGTTTTTATTGTCATTATTATTAATAATGTTGCTTCATTCAGTGGTGATCGCTGAAAGTGTAAAGTTTTAAGTAACGCCAATAATACAAGTGAAATTGAACCGTAAAAGATGTTTCAATTATGTCTAAATTTCTCGAAAACCGAAGAATACACGTATCGTTTTTTTTTTCTTATTGCCCATCTAGGCAGACGAGAATACGGCCCACTCATCGTGAGTGGTTTCCATCGCTCATAGTTGTCACCAAAATCAGGGATATGGCCTACTAGATCATCATCATCATTCTTCCGCCCTTCTCCCAGTCACCTGGGGTTGGGGCAACATATTTTCTCCTTCCATACCACTTTATCGTAAACTATATCTTTGCTCACTCCCCTCTTACACTTACCGTTTTACACGCAATCCATCCATTTTTTTCTTCGGTCTACTTCTTCCTCTAAAGCCTTCCAAATTCATAGTCAAAACTCTCTTACCAAACCTAATTGTCATTTCGTCTCATCACATGTCCATACCATCCCAAACACGCTTCTCAACTTCTCTGTCACAGGTGTCACTTTCAGACTTCCTCTAACATATATAAAAACGGCCTACAAGATACTTATATAAAATAGATAGTTTTCTAGAACGTTCCAGTAAAATCTTGGTCTAGTCTTCGTTAAATTTTCTTTGAAGAAGTCGAATCAAACCAAATTACTGGAGGTACGGCCTTAAGTTTTTGCCTGCAATAAAGTGTAGACAATTTGAAATTGAAGCCATCTTAACTAATGAAACCATAATAGATCGAATCTAATACCGTAAGAATCGAAATTATGATAAATATTAATTCAAACTAGTTGTCGCCCAGCGGTCGAAATTCGACTATAATTAATTTAAATTATAACTTTGAACAATATTAAGATTCTATTGTTAATGACTTTTTAATCACACCATTTGCTATACTATATAAAATAATATTAAAGACAAACAATATTAATTTATTCTCAATTCGAGCACAGACTTTAACAATAAACAAAAGAGTATACCTAGTCAGGTCATAAGTATTGTCACACAGTAAAAACTTTTCTTTTAGAATGCTGGCAACAAAAAAGTTTATTGAATTCGAATTTCGAATTGTTCATGAAAATAAAAATAGTATACATTTAGAATTTTACTTCTTTTTTAAATATGGAGTGGACGCTTAAAGAAGACCGTGTTGCAGTTATTGCGTTGCATCGTTGCGGTTACGCGCCAATTCAAATTTTTAACATACTGAAAAATTTTAATATAACCAAAAGATTCGTTTATCGTACCATCAAACGATACAATGAAGACTCTAGTGTAGATGACAGGTCAAGAAGTGGTCGCCCTCGGTCTGTTAGGATTCCAGCAGTGATAAAAGCTGTGAAGGCGCGAATTCAAAAAAATCCCAAACGTAAGCAGAAACTGTTGGCCCTTCAGATGGGGTTAAGCAGAACCACGGTGAAAAGGGTGTTAAATGAAGACTTAGGGCTTCGGGCATATCGAAGAAAAACAGGAAATCGTTTGAATGCTCGTCTAATGGACCTGAGACTGCCGCGCTTTGTTGAAGCGGTACGCGGGAAAAAAATATCGGGAAATTCTTTTTTCGGATGAAACAAATTTTTACCGTAGAAGAGAGCTACAACAAAAAAAAAGATAAAGGTGTACGCACACAGTAATGAAGAAGCGAGCAACCGTATTTCGCGTGTCCAACGAGGTCATTTTCCATCCTCGCTCATGGTATGGTTGGGAGTTTCTTATTGGGGCTTAACAGAGGTACATTTTTGTGAGAAAGGTGTAAAAACGAATGCAGTTGTGTATCAAAATACAGTCCTGACGAACCTTGTAGAACCTGTTTCTCATACCATGTTCAATAACAGGCACTGGGTATTCCAACAAGATTCGGCGCCAGTTCATAGAGCGAAGAGCACACAAGACTGGCTGGCGGCGCGTGAAATCGACTTCATCCGGCACGAAGACTGGCCCTCCTCCAGTCCAGATTTGAATCCGTTAGATTACAAGATATGGCAATACTTGGAGGAAAAGGCGTGCTCAAAGCCTCATCCCAATTTGGAGTCACTCAAGACATCCTTGATTAAGGCAGCCGCCGATATTGACATGGACCTCGTTCGTGCTGCGATAGACGACTGGCCGCGCAGATTGAAGGCCTGTATTCAAAATCACGGAGGTCATTTTGAATAAACTTTAGTGTCATAAGAATCTATGTTTTGTTAAGTTCATTTTGGTATATGAATGGTTACATAATGAATAAACTTGTTTCAATTATTTTACATTAAACATGTGACAGAATTTATGACCTGACTATGTATATGCGTGTGTATGTCTTATACACGTTAATGTGTGTCATATATTTTTTTATTTATTTTATCCTTATGTATTTTTATGCTTAATTAAAAAAATAGCATTCTACACTACTTCTCTATATTCTCTATAAGTGTGGAAAATTTCATACTCCTCCGTCCGCGCAATTTTCGTAAAAAGGGGTTCAAAGTTTTTGCTTCACCTATTAATACATAGATATGTACACTTGTGTAGAATTATTATCGAAAATCGATCGTTTTTTTTATATCTTAGATGGGTGGATGAGCTCACGGCCCACCTGGTCTTTAGTAATTACCGGAGCCCATAGACATCTACCACGTAAATGCCGCCACCCACCTCATACATGAGTTGTAAGGTCTCAGTTTTAACAGTACAACAGCTGCCCCCACCCTTCAAACCGAAGCGCATTACTGCTTCACGGCAGAAATGAATGGCGTGGTGGTACCTATCCGCGCGGACTCACAAAGACGTCCTACCAACAGTAAGTTTGATGCGCGAAATTTTTTCTTCAATTTGCCTGCCTCCCGCTATTCTTTGCGCCAGCTTATAAATAGGCAATTACATGACAGTGTGGTATGAATTCCTTCTATTTCTAAACCTAGCTTTATTCTTTGAGAATTATTATTTTTTGCTAAATTTAAAACAAAAGAGATAATGTAATCATTTTATTAAATTAATCTAAGCCCTGATTAACACAGCTTACGGTCGAATCTCGATGACAGGAAGTTAAATTGTAACGATCGTCATATATATTTTTATTTTTAAATTATTAAACTCTTCTCAGATATCAATCAAAGTGCGTGACGTCATATGTGGTCAAAATTGTGTATTAACGTATAATCTACTATTACCACATTGTTTCTAGCCACAAGTGACGTCATACGTGGTGTTGAAAACCTTGAATTTGTGTTGACAGGTGTGCCGTATCACGCTTTGTTCACGCCTTCGGAGCTATCGCTGTCTGCGCTAAAGCACTGCAGACGACGGAAGGCCAGAACTGTCTTCTCGGACCCTCAACTAACAGGTAGAATCTTCTGTTAGTCTTCCAGTATTTTAGTCTAATCATGTTCTATATCATCACCTCAAGAGATAGCTTCCGAATTAAGTAACTAATCTTTGTAACCGGGAACGAATCACGCCCGGTTATCCGGCTCCAATTTAGGATTCCCTGTGTTTTTCTATTAAAGACTGACAGACGTTTAATTATATATAGATAATGAACACCAAGACAAAGAGCTTGCCCTAGACACGTCCTTACGGATCCATCAGATCCAATAACTCTTGCATTAGACGCCTTCAGCTCTAATACTAGGAGAGACCCTAGTAACGGTACTCTTCGAACTCGGCAAAGAGTTCGACGTGTAACTTAACCCATACATCAGTCCGCTGAGCTTCTCGCCGGATCTTCTCAGCGGGTCGCGGTTCCGATCCGATAGTAGATTCATTCGCGAAGCAACTGATCTTGAGTTGTTAGGTCTCCTTCGGAGGCGCTCGGGCAGCTGTTAAAAAATCCTACCCCTCCTGGCTGAGCCTTTGCTCGTCCACCTGTCTTGGAGAAACTGAGAAGGCCTCAGGGCCACCAGTAACACTTCAAACATGAAAAAAAACAAAGATCAAACATTATCCTTTATCCTTTAGGCCGCATCGAGTTTAATTTCGTAATTTAGTATCTCTTACGCGCTTAAGACAATACGAGCTACGATTGTCGAAGAGAGCTGATTGGAGACTTTATCAGTGTTACGATTTTCGGCTATTCTAGCTACGCCCTGACGTGTCGTTGAGCTCACGGGCTTAACTTGAGCGAGTTGCTAACACTAGCCCTAACAAGAGCAGTGCTTCGCTGAATCTACCACCGGATCCGAATCACGACTCACCTAGAAGACCCGGCGAGAAACTCAGCGGGCTCTTCTTCAAGTAACTTTTGTTGTACCTATTTAGCTTTACAAGCGTATGCTTTCGTTGGAAAGGTCTGGAGAAACGGTTCGAGTCGCAGCGCTACCTTTCGACTCCTGAGCGAGTGGAGCTAGCTGGAGCGCTGAACCTCTCCGAAACCCAGGTGAAGACGTGGTTTCAGAACCGACGGATGAAGCACAAGAAGCAGATGAGGAAGCAACAGCAGCAGAGGAGTAAGACGTTTTGCTGGGCTATTAGAAAATCGATTTTGAAACGACGTACATTATACCTTTTCTCATCTTTTTTTTTGCATGGCTTTTAGTAAAAATTCTTCAATTATAAAATTATGGAGGTTAGAAGTAACGAACATAATCTTGTCTAGGGGACAGGTTGAAAAATTGTCGACCTGTAAACAGCAAGTTGTTGTTGGAAGACTCACCGACATAGCGCTGGTGTAGGAAGTGGAAATTAAATGAATATAGCAGTTTTAAATAGAGTCAACTGTTGAAAAATGTAATATTTTGTGTATTTGTGTGTGCTGTTAAAAAATATGCAGTATTTAAAATCTCAACTATTAATTGTTACTAGTGGTCGCACAGTGATCGAAACTCGACCATAATTAATTTAAATTATAAGTTTGAGGGCCTTTTTGGCGGGAACGCGAGGAGTGAAGTTGTGTGATTTGTTTTATTTTGTCTATTTAATGTTTCTTCAGGTTTAAATGTGTAATAACGGTGGTTTATTAACTGTTTAATATCTGCGAAAGTGCACAAAAGTGGGAAAGAAAGTAATCTCATTTTGTCATCATTTTTATACAACAAAATTTTTTTATTGCTTAGATGGTTGGACGAGCTCACAGCCTGGTGTTAAGTGGTTACTGGAGCCCATAGACATCTACGATGTAAAAGCGCCACCCACCTTGAGATATAAGTTCTAAGATCTCAGTATAGTTACAACAGCTGCCCTACCCTTCAAACCGAAACGCATTACTGCTTCACGGCAGAAATAGGCAGGGTGGGGTACCTACCCGCGCGAACTTACAAGATGTCCTACCACGAGTAAGTTGTAAAACTATATCTTGAAACGCTTATATTGCTACCATGTATTGATATTAAGCCCTAAAATTAAATGAACTATTCCTGTAATACATTCTCTGATGAAGTTTGTAGCTCTGTGCTACAAACTAAGCGACTGATTATTGATGTTTGACTAATTGTTCTTGGACGAAACTTCAGTCTTTCGATCCGGCTTCAAGCGGTGAAGGTGCACTTTTGGGCTCGCGCACATGAATATATTTGAGGGTTGAAAGACTATTAGCCGGACAACCGATAACTGTTGGGGTAAACGCGATGTTGAGTTTTTTTTTATTGCTTACCTATATACGTGGACGAGCCCACAGCCCACCTGGTGTTGAGTGGTTACTGGAGCCCATAGACATCTACGATGTAAATGCGCCGCCCACCTTGACATATAAGTTCTAAAGAAACGCATTACTGCTTCACGGCAGAAATAGGCAGGGTGGTGGTCCCTACCCGCACGGACTCACAAGAGGTCCTACCACCAGTAATAAAACTTAAACTTCATCATCATCATTATCATCAGCCTATAGTAGCCCACTGCTGCACAAAGGCCTCTCCAATGGTTCGCCACTGTACACAATCTTCGGCTTCTCTCATCCAGTTCCTGCCAGCCTTCCTTTTTTAATTAAGGGATGGTTACTAAAACTCCAATAATGTAACCCAAGGTGTAAAAAAATTACCTAAAATATTATTTACATCGCATGCCCTACGGAAACTATTGTCTATACTCTATACTAATATTATAAAGAGGAAAGATTTGTTTGTTTGTTTGTTTCGAATAGGCTCCGAAACTACTGGACCGATTTGAAAAATTCTTTTTCCATTAGAAGCCGACATTGTCTCTGATGAACATAGGCTACTTTTTTTTCATTTTTTTTAATTTATTTTTTTTGGTTTCATGTGTGTTTTAATGTTTCCGAAGCGAAGCGAGGGCGGGTCGCTAGTAATAATATTATAAAGAGGAAAGATTTGTTTGTTTGTTTGTTTCGAATAGGCTCCGAAACTACTGGACCGATTTGAAAAATTCTTTTTCCATTAGAAGCCGACATTGTCCCTGATGAACATAGGCTACTTTTTTATTTTTTTTTATTTTTTTTTTTTGGTTTCATGTGTGTTTTAATGTTTCCGAAGCGAAGCGAGGGCGGGTCGCTAGTAGATAGAATAAAATAATGTACCTATTACTAGCTGACCCGACAGACTTCGTAGTGCCTCAATCGATAAATAAAAGAGCTAAACTTTTGTCTAAAATAAACTTAAAACAAACAAACGAAATCCGTCCGACGGGGACACATCAAAGGATAAACAAAATTGTTAAATTTATTTAATTCCGAGCATTTTCATATTTACCAATAATTCAACACCAAAATTAGCTAAATCGGTCCAGCCGTTTTCGAGTTTTAGCGAGACGAACGAACAGCAATTCATTTTTTATATACCTATAGATGGCTTTGAAGATTACATTATTATTTACAAAAAGTGTCGGATAATATTATAATATTCCAAGCTATTATAGTTATGCCACAATAAGTGTTTTTTTATTTAAAAAAATAAAATAGCGTCAAATATCGTTTACAGGGAATCTCTGACTCAATAAGCTCAATGGTTTTTATTTATTAGATATATATGACCTTTTTACGAAAATTAGAAAAATAATAAAATAATAGATAAAAAAATAATTAAATGAATATAAAAGTTCATTAAAATAATAATATTCAAACCATCTTTATAATTTTCTTTTTTTAGTAACCTGACGCAGATAGAAGGGTGGTGTGTGTATTCTAATAATTAATAATTTTGAAATTTTTGTTAAAAATCCGAGCGAAGCTGGAGCGGGCCGCTAGTCAAAATTAAAATATTAATATTAAGAAACAGTCGCTTGCGCATGGCGATACACTATTAAATAGAGACTGTATATATGTATGTATGTATTAAAAAAAAACGACTTAAGTGGCGACAATCACGTTGTTGATGTCCACGGGCCCTGTTTAACACCAGATGGGCCATTAGCTCGTACTTTTGGCTATAAATCTGTAAATATACTTAGGCTTTTGTAATTCGAAGCACTCGCAAACCTTTTGGTCGGAATTCGTATTTATTTACGTTGGCGGAATTTCGCGCCGCAACCGAAGACATTCCTTAATTGAATTCTGAAGACAAGATGGCCGTCTTGGTTGCCTAGCAACGTCTTAACTAAATCTACACTAGAATAACGACTGTATCGCCTTCGGAATAGAGTCGAAATCTTCAAGCTCTGCAAGCTTTCTCGAAAATTGTTTCGTAAGTTGTTTAGTGACTTGAGTACCGAGCTTTAAGGTTCAGTTTGTGTTGTAATGCATTAACGATGTAGTGGTTTACGTTAACAAAGCAATCAGAGCTCTTTGAATGAGAAGTTAGCGGCGAAATTTGAACGGCACAATTTATTGTGGGAATTTGACGTCTTGGCTGTGGGAAGGTCAATTATCTTACGTACATTTTTGTATATATGTATGTATATAAAAATGGGAGAAGACAAGACAGTTTAGTATCGCTTTCTATATTGTTTGTCGAAAGATTTCTTTATTTAGTAATGGCGGCAAATTTCCAATTAAGAAATCATCAAATTTTTCTTTTGAACTCTATACAACAAAACTAAAGAACATCTGTTGTTATACACATATGCATATAGTTTTAAAAATAAATAAAAATATCTCGCTTAAACAGAAAAAATAAAAAATAAAACAATTAATCGCCTCTTTATTTTTATCCTATCAAGTCAGGATATTAGATTGAATCTATAAAGTTATTTTATGGTTATCGGTGTCTTAAGTATGAACAAATTTACAAGATAATCGGATGTCATAAGTGTCAATGAAAATAACATTAAAAATTTAGCTTAGGCACATACAAAAAATACATTTTTATTTAATATTTTTTTATTTACTTATTTGTAAGACCAACAGTACAAAACAAACATAAAATATGATATATTAAAATAGCTTATAAAAAATTGCTTAAACCCAGAACGAGTTTCCACCATCAAAGTTACGTCATATAAGTAGAAAATGAACAAAGGAAAAAAAAAAAAGAGCTATTTATGTATAAGTTTAAGTTTACAAACAAAAAGCAATACATTACGCACGTATGTAGGTACATTCACCTCTATTTTATGCGTATAATAATAATTAATACGTGAAGCAAAAACTTTGTATCCCTTTGTAAATTGCGCGGACGGAGGAGTAAGAAATTTTCCACACTTATAGAGAATATAGGGAAGAAGTGCACAATGATAATATTTTTTTTAAATAATACATAAAAGATACATTAAATCAATAAAGAAAACATTACACACACTACATACCGTGTATTTGACGCACACACGCATGCATACTATTTATTGTCAAACTTTTGTTGTTGACGTCTGTTGTCAAATTGAGAATGGAATATCATTTGTCTTTGTTATTATTTTTTTATAGTGTAGTCTTGGCGAAATTTGTTATTATAGAGTTATAAAATACAATCATAATAGTGTACAAACTTACATTTCCAATTAATTATTGTCGAATTTCGACTACTGCGGGACCTCTAGTAATAATAATAAGCCTTTTATTTCCTACTGAATATTTTAACAGTTATTAACGAGTATGATCACTTAACTAATTTAATACACTTTGGTAGTTTTATGTAGAAACCCTGTATTGGGTAAACGCCTCCACCAAAGATGCCCAATTGTCTCTGTCCTTACAATCTCATCTTCCCAACGAGTCAACGGTTTACCTCTGTTCCTTTTACCTAGTGGGTCTTTCCAAAATATTACTTTTATGGTCCATTACCTTACCTTAAGACTCGCGATGTGACCAGCCCATTTCCGAGTTTTTGTGCATAATTTAACGCGTTGTAATTTTATGTGTATAACTACCTATAGGTATATTAATACGTGAAGCAAAAACTTTGTACCTACCCCTTTTTACGAAAATTACGCGAACGGAGGAGTATGAAATTTTCCAGACTTATAGAGAGTGTAGAGAAGGAGTGCAGGATGCTAATTTTTTTTTAATCATCTATATAAAATACATTAACTCAATAAAAAAAAACATTACAAACACTACCATGTATTTGATACACACATGCATATGTACTATTTTGTTTATTGTTTAAAGTCTGTGGTTAAATTGAGAATACTCGTAAATTAATATTGTTTGTCTTTATTATTATTTGTCTATGGTATAGTCTTGGCGAAATCTGTGACTAAAGAAGTATATGTAGTCTTTGACAATAGAACCATAACAATGTTCAAACTTATAATTTCAATTAATTATAGACAAAATTTCGACTACTGGGGAACTACTAGTATAATACATACATACTTTAAAACTTAATATTACACATCGGACCTAACTCACCTTAAAAAGTACTAAATAACAAACATACATACCTACTTACAAAGCTAATATAAGCTATGTTTAGGAATCACGTGGTTTTAGTGTATGGTCGAACTTCAAACAAACTAAATTTTTTAACGATATTTTTCCTACCTATTCGCTGGTAGCTTAAGAGGCTATTCCAGATACGCCCGGACGGGTAGGTGAGTTCACGGGCTCAACCTGAGAGAATATGCTAACACTAGCCCTAACTAGAGCATTGCTTCGTGGAATTTACCACCGGATCCGAATTACGACCCACTGAGAAAATCCGGCGAGAAACTCAGTGGGCTGTGTCTATAGGGTTTAACGATTTTAAGTCACGTAGGTACAACCATTTTTAAGGGATTTTATGACCTGGTAACTAAGACCTTTAGGTCAAGTCTTATTTTAATCGATACTAATATAATAAAACGGAAGAGTTTGTTTGTTTGAGCGCGTAAACCTCAGGAATTACTGGTCCGATTTGAAAAATTATTTCAGTGTTAGATAGCCCGTTTATTGAGGAAGGCTATAGGCTATATAACATCACGGTAAGATCAATACAAGTGGAGCACCATTAAAGAATGTTTCAAAATAGGGGTTTAAATAGCTTCCTTAACTTTCTATAAATCAAAAATATTTTCACTTTCTACGTCAATGAAGTGGGGGGTAAAATTTAGCGTTATGCTAAAGTAACTATTCCATGCGGACGGAGTCGCGGGCTAAAGCTTGTATATATTCATAATATTTGTGAAAAATGATAATATGAAATGAAATGAAGTTGATTAATATGAAACATGGTATGAAATGAAGTGAAATGAAATGGGATGAGATGATATGATATGGCATGAAATCTCAGTAAAATGGTGGTCATTTACTGAGACTTTTCAGTTTTTCAGTGGACTTTTTGGAGGATCCCGAGAAGTTACGTTCAGCGGCTTTGCTTCATTTTCCCACATTTGTGCACTTACACAGCTATACTAAACAGTTAATAAGCCACCGTTATTACACATTTAAACCTGAAGAAACACTAATTAGGCAAAATAAAACAAGTCACACAATTTCATTCCTCGCGTTCCCTCGAAAAAGCCCCATATAATATTGAGATTGTCTTTGGTCACAGATTCTACGGCGGCCGTCGATTTTACAGCGAAGCACCAAGCCTTATCGGATTGTAGGAAGGTGAGGAGATAACTATACTGAGAGTGAGTGAGTGAGTCCGCGCGGGTAGGTACCACCGCCTTGCCTATTTCTGCCGTGAAGCAGTAATGCGTTTCGGTTTGAAGGATGGGGCAGCCGTTGTAAGTATACTGAGAACTTAGAACTTATGTCTCTAGATGGGTGGCGCATTTACGTTGTAGATGTCTATGGGCTCCAGTAACCACTTAGCTGCACCAGCTGGGCTGTGGGATCGGCCCTTCATTTAAGATATAAAAAAGATTTCGTTGTTAGCCTTTAGTTATTAAGGCACTAGGCCATGTCTTTGTTCAAACGTGGTTTGCGGGGAGCATTCTGTATTGGCAGCGGCCTGGTCCTTGGTCCTTGCCATTCCTGGTCCTTGGCATTCCAGACAGTAACATGCACCGACGACTATTCTTATGTGGGCCTCATGCCTAGTATGACATCATCATCATTCTTTCCTATTACCCTCTGCTGGGGTGTAGGGCTCGAATCTAATCTTTCCATTTACATCGGTCTTGGGCAGTCTGTTCTAGATCCTCCCACGTCATGTCCAAGATGCCTAGCTTCTGCTGCACCGAGCGACGCCAAGTTGTTCTGGGGCAGCCTAGTATGACAGTAAAAACAAAATACGCCTAATTCCCATCTGCTTTGAGACGCGCTAAAGTTAATTGACCTTATAATTAATATTATATCTCAAGGTGGATGGCGCATTTACGTTGTAGATGTCTATGGGCTCCAGTAACCACTTAACACCAGGTGGGCTGTAAACTCGTCCACCCATCTAAGCAATAAATAAAAAAAATCTTCTCTGTAGTGGGAAGAAAGCGACATTGTACCCTCGATGTGAATAGTTGATTGTGAGTCGTTTTTTTGTTACAGGCGCAGGAAGATTCTAGAATCTCGACCACCCACACGTCCGATTCCGATTCGGATCATAGCGACAGTGACATTGATATTGTCGGCGAGTCGAGTTACACCCAGCGCTACGCGTCGAGTAATGCTTAGTAGGAATGAATGTACCGGATATAAGGACCTATTTCGGAAGCGAAGGCAACGGTAGTGTTTCTGGATCCTGACGCAAGGAACTAAGATATGAATCTTAAAATAAATAATAGTTTAAAAAAACAAAAAAATACGCTTTTATAGAAAATTCAACTAAAAAATATAGAAAAAATGATTTTATTGTAAAAAAAGCGTGGGGTGCATGGTATCAGTAGTTATACATATTTTATGAACAAATACGAGTAGAAGGGTTATTTTGATTATATCCTGAAAAGCACCACGCGCTTTTTTACAATAAAATCATTTTTTCTTACACTAGTTTTAATTCAAATTTATTATAATACAATTTATTTACCATTTTTTAGTTGGATCTTCTATAAAAGCGTATTTTGTTAGTTTTTTTAAACGATTATTTATTTTTAATTTTTTAGTTGAATTTCAATTTTTTCAATATTTTTATAAAAATCATTCTTATAACATTCTACTGAGGGACTTATTGAAAATTAATACAATTCACAATTACAAAATCCGGATTAATGTAATTTCAGGAGAGTAGCAAAGCTCCTGTCAAACTTTTGTTCTCTAGAATCTAGATATAGGAAGCTGAGATGTTGTAGGAATAGAATTAGCGAAAACACAATTAAGTTACCATGTAAATAATAGTTATAAAGTATTTTATACGTAATGCCGGCCGGATTTGGCCAGGTTATCCGGTCGAAATTCGATTCGATTTTGATCCCGATCTCTACCGACCATTAATTTTAACCAGGTCCTCATCGACGACCATGGAGGCTGTAAAGCAGGGGTTCCCAAGCTGATTTTGTCTATTGCCCGCTTTGAGAATATATTGTTTTTTAGCGCTCCCGTTTTTTATCTACTTAAAAACCACCATAGCGACAGCTCAGTCGATGTCTAAGAGTCTTTCTAGATGAATTACAAATCGCCTCCCAAGCTTTTACACAAGGCCCCCTTTTTTCCTAGATCTCTTACCACCTTACCTTCAGGTCTGCAGCGCCCACAAGAGGGCGTTGTCGCCCACTTTGGGAAAA
The DNA here is from genome assembly GCF_030267445.1 of Bombyx mandarina. Taxonomy (NCBI): domain Eukaryota; kingdom Metazoa; phylum Arthropoda; class Insecta; order Lepidoptera; family Bombycidae; genus Bombyx; species Bombyx mandarina. Next base: position 18,977,944 of record NC_143229.1, on the reverse strand, counting down.
GCTGCTGTTAAGTATTCGAAAAATCAAACAAATCTTTAATTGACTTAAAAAAAAGGCGCCATAAAATCGTTAATATAGTTTTAATTATTTTATCACAAGTTAGTCGTGTAAACGTTGGTAATGTAAGTGTTGATGTATCTTTTCTTTTTATCTTCTTCAACCCTTGTCCATCCAATGCTGTGTAACAGCCACAGAGAAAGTTTCATATCGACGCTTGAAAGGCAAACGTGACTAAGCGACAATGCGTGAACTTTACAGTAGACTAATTAAAAGTTGAAATACCTGAAAAAAAATATATTTTAACGAATCTAGCTGTAGGATTGAAATGATTTTAATAGACCTAGAAATATATTTTTTTTGCGCATCGAATATGGTTATTGTCTATCATTTATGTACAAAGCAGTTAATGTCGCTTAGTCACGTTTGCTTTTCAAGCGTCGATATGCACAGTCTTATTCAACGGGTCCTTATCGCGTCGAGCGAAGACTGCGTGGTATTAGGAGCAGACAAATTTGTCCATCCTCTTTTGGGTTCGATTCGCTGGCAAAGCCTATAACGAACAGTGTGCTTACTGTATAGAGTGCTTAGTGTATGGCTAATTTGTATGGAGTTAGAACAGCGCCCCTATCGACAAACGCAGGTAAGCTGTTCCAACTCCATACAAATTTGAGTTAACTTTCACTCTATCGAGAACGTTAAAAATCTCGCACAAAACACGCAAGTCTGTTTGTTATAGGGGGGGGGGGGTCTGTTAACATCTCTACAAGTATATTATTGTATATGAATGTATTTAAGTGTGTACATGAGTCTCTGGTTTCTACAAGTAATTCTGGTTTGGGGTAAGACAACCGCGTCACGTGTCATTGGTCATTTATTTGTTTAATTCAAATCGAATTAATTATAAATTGGTTTTTTGAACGTGCTGCATCAAGGGAAGATAATCTTTAGTTGCTTGCTACTTTAAATCAGGCCTTTGTTGTATTTCGATGTGTCTATAATGATTTGGAAACTATTTTAAGTTTAATGAAGTGCAATAATAGTATTAGTTTAATGATATTGATTATAGTCTATTCCAATCACGAAATCCCTTTTGACACTTTTGCCCAAAACATGTCATTATGGATCCTTCCGATCCATTAACTGTGTTTTTAGGTACCACAAGCACCGGTCACCGTCCTCGCCGAAACCGTCGCTTGCGACGAAGGGTTCGACGAGCAAATTAACCCACAGACACAGCCCGCTGAATTTCTCACCGGATCTTCTCAGTGGGTCGCGTTTCCGATCCGGTGGTAGATTCTGCGAAGCACGGCTCTTGCTAAAGTCACTGTTAGCAGCACTCCAATTTGAGCCCCGTGACCTCACCTACATGTTAGGGCGAAGATGAAATAGCCTCTCAAGGCCATCAGCATAGGTAGGATAAAAAAAAAGACACTTTGAGAACATAACTCTTCACGTTTCGCATACTTTGAAATAATAATAATTTTTTGGTTCATGGTCGTAAACATTATTTAAAAAATACCCAATCAATCGAAATCATTAAATACAATTAATTCACACACACAATAACATATTATTAAGATCTGTCTCATGGGACTTCGTAATTGGAATAGAGTTTAATGTTTAAGAAATAATTGTAAATAGACATGCTTTAACAAAAACCGACTTCAAATAGAAAAAAAAAGATATTCCAAAACAAATTAATATACACTATAATAAAAACAATAATCATCGAAATCTGTTGGCGTGATACTGAGTTATTGAGTTATTCATCTATTTGTCGCGCACGTACTTAATGAAAATTCAAGAGTTATATGGTTTTCTCGTGGATACCATTATCAGAACTGGCCTTAATTGAAATGGGACCACACGGGAAACGTCAGCTTTCTAATAAAAAAAGAACCATCAAAATCGATTCACCCAGCAAAAGTTATGAGGTAACAAACATAAAAAAAACATACGGTCGAATTGAGAACCTCCTCCTTTCTTGAAGTCGGTTAAAAAAGTACCAAATGAGCGGAAGCGAAATTAAATTTTCGATTGCAAAGCTTTGAGGAGCTTGTTGTTAAATAGAAATATAATAAGGTAATTATTATTATGACGGACTTGGTGATGTAGTAGTCGGCGCTTATGATTGTTGTGCCGAGGGTCGTGGGTTTGACTCCCGCATCGGGCAAACATTCGTGTGATGAGCAAGTTTGTTTGTTCTTTGTCTGGGTGTTTTTTATCTATATTTATGTATATATTTAAACGCATATAAGTACGTATGTCAGTTTCTGGTACTGTAACACAGGGAATCCTAATTTGGGGGCGGATTTCGGTGCGTGATTCGTTCCCAGTTATTTATTTATTACTCGCTGACCCGGCAGACTTCGTAGTACCTCAATCGATAAATAAAAGACCTAAACTTTTGTATAAAATAAACTTAAAACAAACAAAAGGAATCCGTCCGACACGGGGGACACATCAAAGGAAAAACAAAATTGGAACGCAAGATAAAGAAGTAGATAGAAGATGGTGGAATTTGTTTTTTTTTTCATATAAAGACCTTAACTTCTCTACATTCTATATCTGTAAGGACAGGTTCCAGTAATCTATGGTTTTTTTATTTATTGCTTAGATGTGTGGATGAGCTCACAGCCTACCTGGTGTTAAGTGGTTACTGGAGCCCATAGACATTTACAACGTAAATGCACCACCCACCTTGAGATATAAGTTCTAACATCTCAGTATGGTTACAACAGCTGCCCCACCCTTCAAACTGCAACGCATTACTGCTTCACGGCAGAAATGGGCAGGGTGGTGGTACCTACCCGCGCGGACTCACAAGAGGTCCTACCACCAGTAATTACCCAAATTATCATTTTACGGGTTTGATTTTTGTTACACGTTGCTATTCCTTCACCGTGGAAGTCAATCGTGAACATTTGACAAGTACATATTTCATTAGAAAAATTGGTAGCCGCCTGCGGGATTCGAACACCGGTGCAACGCTAGATACGAATGCACCGGACGTCTTATCCTTTAGGCCACGACGACTTATTGCTATACGATCTAATGCTGCCGAAAAATGACTCTTAAAAATACACACTCGGAACTATTTTTATTATACCTATAGATTTTAGTAATAATCTAGTCATTGTGAAGTCTAGTCGTTAAACTTGTAAATATATTATGTGAAGCTCAATAAATAATTTAAGAATTATTTGTGTTTTTTTCTTACTTTTCGTATCCATTACGTATAGTTATACAGACAATTTCTTCCACCCGACCTGGTGAAACTGGAAAGGCGTCAGGTGCCAACAGTAATTCTTCAATCATAAAATAAATAAACGATAAGAAACAATTTCGTTTGTGGGTAAGCCTGTTCTTTTTTTTCTCCTACCTATTGGACCTTTTGGCGGGAACGCGAGGAATGAAGTTGTGTGATTTGTTTTATTTTGTATATTTAGTGTTCCTTCAGGTTTAAATGTGTAATAATGGTGGTTTATTAACGTTTAATATCTGTGAAAGTGCACAAATGTGGGAAAATGAAGCAAAGCCGCTGGACGTAACTTCTCGGGATCCTCCAAAAAGTCCATTGAAAAAATCTTAGTAAATGACCACCATTTTACTGAGATTAGATTTCATCTCATATCATCTCATTTAATTTCATCCCAGTTGATTAATGTCTCAAATTAATCATTTTCATTTCATTTCACTCCATAATATCATTTTTCATAAAATTAAGAATATACATTAAAATAAGACATGACTTAAAGGTCTCAGTTACCAGGTCATCAAATCTCTTTAAAAGAAAACTACCTATTTGTTGGTAGCCTAAGAGGCTGTTACAGCTACGTCCGGACGGGTAGGTGAGCTCACGGGCTCAACTTGAGAGAATTTACTAAGACCGGCCCTAGCAAGAGTAGTTAGTGCTTTGCAGAATCTACCACCGGGTCGGAAACGCGACCCACTGAGAAGATCCGACGAGGAACTCAGTGGGCTTAAAGCTGTTCGTATACTGTTGTGGGTTCAAGATTTTTTGAACTTTTAGATTTATGCACAGAACTATGTCAATTGTGTATATATTAAGCGAATCTAAAGCTTTCGAAGTGAAATTTGTAACTAGGAATATGAATGGAGAAAGGCTTTAAAGAATGAAATGCGATAGATTATTTTAGTGTAGACTGGAAAACAAGCTCACAGTCTACCTCACGTTAAGTCTAATAGGAGCGAACGACGTCACCCACCGTGGGACAGCTTGCAGTCTCAATAACAGTAATTTTTTTTATTTATTGCCTTGATGGGTGGACGAACTCACAGCCCACCTGGTTAAGTGGTTACCGGAGCCCATAGACATCTACAACGTAAATGCCACCATCCACGAAGTTGTCCCCTTGTTACTTTGTGGCTGACACAGTCCATACTAATACGTCTTGTCACAAGCAAAGCGATGACTTATGTAAAAAAACGGCGCGACACGATAACCCTCTTAACCTGGTGGTAACTACATATCTGACCCTAGTTACGGGGCAAAGCCGCCTTCACCTAAAATATGTTGGATTCTCTGGAACCGCTAGCGGTGTTTTTAGACTTTGTTTATTTATTGCTTAGACGGGTGGACGAGCTCACGGCCCACCTGGTGTTGAGTGGTTACCGGAGCCTATAGACATCTACAACGTAAATGCCGCCACCTACCTTGATACATGACTTCTAAGGTCTCACTTGTAACAATATAACGGCTGCCCGCCCTTCAAATTGAAACGCATTACCGCTTCATGGCAGAAATGGGCAGGTTGTTGATTCCTACCCGTGCGGACTCACAAGAGGTCCTACCACCAGTAATTACGCCAATTATCATGTTTTGGGTTTGATTTTTATTACACGATGTTATTCCTTCACTGTGGAACTCAATCGTGAACAATTGTTAAGTACGTATTTCATTAGAAAAATTGGTACCCGCCTGCGGGATTCGAACACCGTTGCATCGCTAGATACGAATGCACCGGACGGCTTATCCCTTAAGCCACGATGACTTCAAAGACTCTTCAAGCAACGGTCACTGTCCTTGTCAAACTCGTCGGTTACGACGAAGAGTTCGACAAGCGAACTACCCACTGGGTTTCTTGCTGGATCTTCTCGTTAGTAGATTCAGCGAAGCACTGCTCTTCTTAGGTCCAGTGTCGGCAACTCTCAGGCTTAGTCCGTGAGCTTACCTATCGGACCTGGCTAAGTTGGAATAGCCCCTTAGACTACTAAATATTACGTAGGATAAAAAAAACCACTCAGATAGATAATTGATTATAATATTAACACTAATACTAATAAATAATGCAAAATGTTAACAATAAAAATAACAATATCATCTATGAAGTCGAAGTCAAATTTAACATTATTAAAAACAACTCAGAAACTACTGTTTGAATCTTGTTAACTATAATTGAAATGGCACTATAAGAGAAACACTAGAATTCCAATGAAAATAATCATATCATTCGCCTAAAAAAAAAAAAACGGACTGAGGTAAGTAAGGAGCACCAAAAACAAAAGGACTAAGAAAATCCTGCTTGTTTCAAAGTCTATTAACAAAAGAAAACCTAAACGTCCTACGTGAACTAATAGAAGCGAACTACCCTCGATCCGCCCCAATTGTGATTCGCAAAGCGTGAACGTACACAAGAAGGGGGAAGTCAAACAATAAACGGAATTAGGCACAAATTGTGCGTGCGATCCGATCTATAAATAGATTACGTTGGGCGCCACCAGGAACTTAGTTAAGGGTCTCACGCACGTGGCCATGTAGAAACTTTGTATCGGCGACGTTAATTGACTTGTTGGGGACTGACGCTGCAGATCGGGCTGCAGCAGATCGGGATTCCTGGCGATAGTCGATTGGGTGCTCTGATGTGGGTGGCGTAGCTCGGTATTGCCTTGAAGACTGCTGCAGAACTCGCAGTCCAGAACTGTATCTGCCAGTCAGTGCAAGAGGTATTTTTAAGTTTGTGGAGAGTACTTAACGGTAGGCAGCGGCTTGGCTCTGCCCGTAGCATTGCTGAGGTCCATGGGTGACGGTAACCACTCAGCATCAGGTGGGCCTTGCGCTCGTCTGCCTATTAGGGCAATAAAAAAACGTTTTTGGAGTGGTAATTTTTAATAGGCTTAGTCTAGATTTAGCGTGCGCTTTTCTTCAAGTTCCGAGATAATCCTTTGAATAGAGAACGCGCCACTCTCGTCTCTGTTGGGTCAGCTCTTTGCGACCTGGGTAGGGGTTATTCCAGGATTCATGCAGGCGGACCTGGATGATACCACCAGCGCGAATGCGAACATTGCAGCCCGAATGTAACTCATTGGAAGTCGTGTTGGAGTAAAAACGCTTGTGTGTTCTTTATTGCAGTTTAATTACGCGTCGAGCAACACGACTAGCATACGATCCACCCGATGGTAAGTCCTCACTATCGCTCAGGCACACCTGCAATGCTAGAGGCACATCATCAAGGACCAATGGTGGTACAATAATAATTAATGTGACTAGTATAAAATGAAATTAATTTTAAATTCCGTTTCCTATTTAAGCGTGGTTCTTTAACATATTTTATCGAAGGAGTCCATAGGCATCACTACGCGAAGGGTTCAGGCCACGCCGAACTGGAATAATTTTTTTCATTTCAATTATTTAAAAAAAATCGAATATAATATTCATGAGATATAAATAAATACATCTTTATTTGAGACCGGCTAACGTATTTCCGAAACAATATTCCGTGGATCAATCTCGTTTTAGGCAGATCAAAGCGGTTCGTACTAGTAATAACAGCGAATTAAGACCCGCCAATATAAGCTGAGCTTCGAACGCTCAAATGTAATGAACGATCCTTTGTCAATAAAGAACGAAGCTGTCTTCCCGGGGCTCTTCGTTATACGGCGGCTTAAACAACAAATGTAAGCTGAGCCGTGAAATCTATAATATCTGGTCGTAATACTTTGAGTTATGTTTGTATTGGTGGATCAATTTGAATTGGAATATCGAAGGAGGGTTAGCTATGGGCAGAACTCTTTAATTTCGGAACAGAAGCGGCAATGTTCAAGTGATTTGATTACCTTAGGACGATAGTATGCAGAGAGTAAAAATTTTTTTACACATTTTTTTTATTATCTAAATGCCCAGACGAAGCGCAACACTGTTCAGCTTATGGAAACATACCTCATGTGCATCCAGAACCACACATCTTCTATTCATATAACGTAGAAACTCTTTATCCGCGGGGTATTTTTTTTCCTACCTATTCTGATAGCCTTGAGAGTCTATTTCAGCTTCGCCCTAACGTTTGTAGGTGAGCTTGCGGGGCTCAACCAGAGTGTTGCTCACACTGACCCTAGCAAGAGCAGTGCCTCGCAGAATCTACCACCGGATCGGAAATGCGACCCACTGAGAAGATCCGGCGAGAAACTCAGTGGACTGTGTCTATGGGTTAGTTCGCTCGTCGAGCCCTTCGTCGCAAGCGACGGGTTCGACGAGGACGGTGACCGGTAAGCGGGGTATGTGTTCCGTGAATACGCCGCGAATACACGTGAATATGGAATGGTAATTTTTGTATACGAGGTTATAGGGGATACGTTCCGTACGTGGCAAAATAAAAACTTACTTTGGACAGCACAGTATCGTGGTAGGATCTCTTATTAGTCCGCACGGGTAGGTACCACCACCCTACCTATTTCTGCCGTGAAGCAGTAAAAAGTTTGAAGGGTGGGACTGCCGTTGTAACTATACTGAGACCTTAGAATTCATATGTCAAGTTGGGTGGAAGCATTTACGTTGTAGATGTCTATGGGCTCCAGTAACCAATTAACACCCGGTGGGCTATGAGCTCGTCCACCCATATAAGCAATAAAAAAATAAAAGGTTGTATTTTTAAGATCTATTTAACTTTTTTATTAGTCGATTCACGACGCACTTACAAAATATATTCGGTTAGATACTTCTAATATATAAAATTCTCGTGTCACAATTTTCGTTTCCATACTCCTCCGAAACCGCTTGACCGATTCTCATGAAATTTTTTATGCATATTCAGTAAGCCTGAGAATCGGCTACTATCTATTTTTCATACCCCTAAGTGATTAGGGTTGTAAACCCCTAACATATTTTTTTTTATTTGGACATTTTTTTTTGTTATAATGAGGTATTATGTGGTTGAATGAGGTTTTGTTATTTTTATTATATATTCCCTCATCGTTCACAGCACTACATACCTCTTTCACTCATTTACCACATCCTTACACACTTACAATAAGTTAGTTTTTTTTTCTACACTAGAAATTCCCTAGAAATCTTATTTAAGGCAAAACAACGTTTGCCGGGTCAGCTAGTACATAATAAAATCCTTTTTATCGATGTGTACGTACCGATGTATCGATTCGATAGGCGAATAAGGAAATGTTTAGCCGCATTGATATTGGGTCGAATTTTTTTAATCCGTGAGCAGTGAAAACGCGAATATAAGCGCGCATAAGAAGCTTCTACTGTAATTCACTTGCTTCGCTTATGATTTTGCAAATTTTAGTCAATAGCCAGTTAATGTTGAATGTTTCCCTGAGTCCATGGGCATCACCTCACGAACGACGCAACGCACCTTGCGAAAAGTCCTTTACGTTATCACAAATAAAATGTATAATCAATTTCATAAGTACTGAATGGCAATTCGTTTGACCAACCAACGCTCTAAGCCGCCGGGTTGGCAGTCCTTGTCGATCCCATCGTCATCATCAGCTTATAACAGTCCACTGCTAGACATAGGCTTCTCCAATTGCCCGCCACTGTACACAATCCTCGGCTTTTCCCATCCAGCTTTTCCCAGCTACCCTGCATAGATCGTCACTCCACAATTCCGATCACAATCACAAGCAAAATTCACTAATACTTCATTTAAAAAAAACTTGCCACTAATTACTTTACGAGATTTCTATTTTCTGCAATGAAACAACATAATTTTTAAAACACTATTTTTAATATAATATTCTTTTAAGCGATGTTTTAAATTAAATTACAATTCTGGATGGCTCTGTACCGCATGATACCGTCCAGCCCTTTGACACTTAGCGGGCGGTGCATTCATAAAGGCGCCATTTTTCGCCCTTTTCCAGGTGACACTATTGTGTTATCTGTAATATAATAGACCATTTAAACCGTATGTTTAATGAAGAGCTTCATCGAAATATATCCTGCCGCCGGTTCGGGTAGAGTTCTGTGTGCTTAGTGGGAGTTTTTTAACGTTCTCGATAGCGTAAAAGTTAACTCAAATTTGTATGCAGTTGGAACAGCGCCCCTAGCGGCAGATGTAGGAAAACGTTTCAACTCCACACAATTTTCAGTTAACTTTTACGCTATCGAGAACGTTAACAAACTCGCAATAAGCATACGGAATCTTATTAAAATAATGAATCGGCGGGTGAAAGGCTAGTTGGCTTAAGCGACATTTTCACAATTTTATAGGAAAGCCATTTAAAGTTGAAAAATCTGGAAATAATATCATACCGAAAAAAAATTCTTACCCCAAGCAAGAGCTGTGCTTCACTGAATCTACATTTCAGTAGCAGATCCACTAACGGTGCTTTTAGGTACCTCAAGCACCGGTCACCGTTCTCGTCGCTTGCGACGAAGGGCTCGACGAGTAAATTAACCCTCAGACACAGCCCACTGAGTTTCTCGCCGGAACTTCTCAGTGGGTCGCGGTCTCAATGCTCTTGCTTGGGTTAGTGTTGGCAACGTCGTCAGGCTTGAGCCTCGTGAGCTCACCTACTTGTTAAGTTACGCTGACATAGCCTCTCAAGGCTATCAAAATAGGTTGGAAAACAAAAGCAGAATCTACTACCGGATCACGAAACACGACCCACCGAGAAGATCCGAGGGGAAACTCAGTGGGCTGTGTCTATGGGTTAGTTCGCTCGTCGAATTCTTCGTCGTAATTGACCAGTTCGAAAAAGACGGTGACTGGTGCTTGAGAGACCTAAAAGCACCGAGCTAGTGCTAAGCTTTTAGTCTACCGATGTATATTATATTAATGTGGATGAAGAGTAAAAAATAAAAAATAAATTGTTTTCAAGTGACAAAAAATCCAAAATTCCTTGACCCGTGATCCCTCAATGCAGTTTCCGAATAACAGATAAACTTAAATTGGTTCTATATATTATCTCGTTACGTGAGAACCAAAACGTATCGACCTCTCAATACGTAGACATTTCTTTAAGCAAGATTTCCGTTTAAAATAGGTCGTAAAACACTAACAAGTCTCTGAGGAATGGAACTCGATGCGCGCCATCTAACGTCGAGTAGGATAATCACAAGATAATTGACGTTAAGTCGTGTATTGAAAAGAAAATATAGGATGTGTTGGTTTTTGCTTACCAGAGTCTATACAATTAATTTTCGTGTTACAATTATTCGTTATGCATAATTATCAAATATTAAATACAGTAAACGAAGTTATTTAGTATAATACATCTAACAATTACGATTTAGGTCCTAAGTGAGCTAATATTATTGTAGATTTTATTATTATAGATTTATAACAAATCCATCTACTTTTTCTCAGGACATGGTTACCATAAAGCATACTTACACAAATTTCGTATAACACAAGACCCTTTTTGTCCCTGCGATTCAAACACCATACAAATGATGGAACATTGATTATATCATTATCCAAAAAATATTAATACAAGGTATGAATTTGAGACTATATGTCGAATAAATAACATAGACTTTAAAGATTGCAATGAAATTATAAAAAAAGAGGAAACATTGAATAAATTTATGATACATTTAAATTAAATTATTTATAGCCTTAAAAAATTTAATAACACGCACTGTGTTTTAAATTTCTATTTACACTTTTACAAAACATTATATTAACAATTTACAATTTTAGATGATATCTTAGTTGCTTTCATTTACATATAAAGTTATATATTTATATACTGTCTACTCAAAACCCCCTTATCATATATTATTTTACCTCTCATTATAATAATTATATTTAAATATTTAAATACCTATGCATCTTGTTAAATTTCGAAGTAGTCAATAACGTCGAAATTTAATAAAAGTATCTATTAGATTTAAAAAAAAAAACCGTTGTCAGATTTTTTACGAATACGATATTCTAGACGGAAAAAAGCTGCCATGTTTCTCTTATACCCATTGTAAATTTTGACAAAATTGGAAGATGACACTGATACTATAACCACTGAGATTGTGACGATAAACTCACTGTTTTCTTATAATTTAATGATTCAATTTTTTTTCGCTACCTATCCTCTGGTAGTCTAAGGGCTGGTAGTCTTTAGCACACATATCAACTCCCGAAGGGATCGTAATCGTGTCAACTCGAGCCATTTAGTATTCTTTATATGAAACCAGCCCACTGAGTTTCTCACCGGATCTTCTCATTGGGTCGCGTTTCCGATCCAGTGGTGGATACAGCGAAGCACTGCTCTTGCTAGGGCTAGCAAATTCTCTCAGGCTGAGCCCGTGAGCTCACCTACCCGTCCTAGCTTAACTGGAATAGCCTCTTAGACTACCAGCGATATAGGTAGGAAAAAAATTTGAAACTCCCTACTGAAGAGCACTAATTGAAATCGTAACGTAAAGGGTTCACTTTAGGACAAGTGCGAACCGCGATGTGACCCGTGGTGGAACAACAATCCTTCGTCCCCCCTTGCCCCTCTGATCTCCAGCGGTCTGCCTAGCAGCAAGCGCGGCAAGCCCATCTGCAGCCGAGCCGACGTATGGGGAGCTGATGATCCGCTGATGGTTACGTGCTTACGTTATGTTGACGCCTGTTTGACGGCGAGGCGAAAGGCGATACTCTGACGATCCCTTTCCGAGTTGATATGGTGGTAGGAGCTCTTGGGGGCCATCCATAAATTACGTCACACGAATTTAGGACTTTTGAACCCACTCTTTTATATTCTCTATTACCGGCACTTCATTTTCGTTCTGAATTTGAACATCAGGAACGTCCTTAGTGACGTTGCATGAGAGATAATCTCATAGCGAGAATGCTAAATTATTAATAATAGCGACCCGCCCTCGCTTCGCTTCGGAAACATTAAAACACACATGAAACCAAAAAAAAAAAAAAAAATTAAAAAAAGTAGCCTATGTTCATCAGGGACAATGTCGGCTTCTAATGGAAAAATAATTTTTCAAATCGGTCCAGTAGTTTCGGAGCCTATTCGAAACAAACAAACAAACAAATCTTTCCTCTTTATAATATTAGAAGAAGAAGAAGAAGAAGAAGACTATAGGTAGTTCAAGTTCGTAGATTTTTAAAGTTTTTTATTCACATCTAAACTTCGCGTTTTAATATTTTAAACTTTAACATATATATTTTTTTAATTATTGACACGCCATGCCCCTTGTCACACACACTATGTACAGAAATAATTTCAAGATGTCACATTTCGGTGATACCCCCTCCCCCCTCCCCAATAACGTCTTACGTTATTTATGGATGAAACCTTGTGAGTCCGCGCGGGTAGGTACCACCACCCCGTCTATTTCTGCCGTGGAGCAGTAATGCGTTTCGGTTTGAAGGGTGGGCAGCCGTTGTAACTATACTGAGACCTTAGAACTCATATCTCAAAATGGGTGGCGGTATTTACGTTGTAAATGTCTATGGGCTCCTGTAACCATTTAACATAATGTAAGCCGTGAGCTCGTCTACCCATATAAGCAATAAATAAAAAAACTGAGAGAATTGGCTAACTCTAGCCCTAGCAAGAGTATTGATGAATCTAACATCAAATTGGAATCGCAACCAGCTGAGAACATCCGGCGAGAAACTCTGTGAGAACCGAAATTAATTACTGATTCATGGCAGACATAGGCAGGGCGGTGGTAGCTACTGGCGCGGGCTCACAAGACGTCTTTTATAGACGTACTTTCTCTCAGAAGGATGCGTAACGACGTCTCAAGGCTGTCATCCAATCGTCGGACAATGTTCCGCTCTGAATCATTTCCGATACGCATTCTGAATCATTACGCATTCTTCCGACTCCGCTAGATTATGGATAGCCGAATTGCTTATTATGAATTAAATAAAGGTGAGTCAACATCCCGATTCTATAAAAGGAAATATATCGATAGGTAGGATCGTTTGTTTGTAATTAGAACAACGTATGTAACAGTGGAGTGGAATGTTTTTTGACGTGATAACGTCTGTGATATCGACTAACACTGGCTGCACGCTCGAAAAAGTGTCACGTTCCGCCTGAGCGAGAGCGCGGAACAAGCGATAGAGAGGCAAGATCGGGCCAAGCGTTGGCTTGTGACACATTTATCTCTCTTCTCGCGTGACGTCAGAGCTAGCAGTTCGAATTCTCTTCGAATTCTGCTACTGACGTCATCACATAGAGTTATCGTCCGTAAGCAGACTATACAAACAAATAAATAGTTTTTTTAATTACAGGTAACCCACATTTAACACGGTATTTAACAACATGGTTCCATTCTAATACGAAAAGAAACAAATTCGCAAAAAAAACCGTCATATAACATGGTTGGTACTGTTAAAACACGATAACAAGATTTCTGTTTAAAAAATATTTAGAAAATCACATTATGCACTATATCTATATATAATAATATGGATATTTAAAATAGATCTATAAAAGCCGCTTCGACGGATAGGTTTAGAGTTCCATCGATTTTTGCTAGCAATACTAACAATCTTATCTCGTACGTATCATTCATTTATAAGAAAAATACAAGGGCAGTTGTAAATGTCGAAACTGAGATTTAATCTGCCGTGAAATCCCTTAATTCCCGTAATTAAGTTGCATAATATAAGTGCAAACAAAGTAAAGGCCAGCGTTTAAAAGAGGGTCGGGAATATGGCGTAATGTAGCTCTTTAGCGACCATTTGTCCAAATGTCACTAAGTCCCTCGACGGTATTCGACCTTTGAAATTATTATGCGCTTACGAACATAATGGGACACTAAATTGATTTAAAGTTTATTAATAGTTTGTCAATGCCTCTTTTATTGGTGTTAACGCTGTCAGCGCCGATTTTCAGTTTACGAGATGCGTATTAGTTTTTAATCCTTTTAGTTCTGAACTTATTTTGACATTTTTACAAAAATTACCAAAGTGTTTTGACAGAAAAAAAAACGAGACTTGTAAAATAGTTCAACTTAAAAAAATTATAAAATTAATTAAAAACGAGCATTAATGTGACTAGGAGATGTATGGAAAGGGTAGTGCAAGGTAGAGGGGGAAGAGGTCGACTGAAGAAGACATGGATGGAGTGTGTGAATGACGATATGAGGGAGAGAGGAGTGAGTGTTGAGATGACAGCTGATAGAAGAGAATGGAATAGAGGGGAATAGCTGTATTGACCCCACCTAGTGGGATAAGGTGAAGAAAAAGAAAAAAAGAAGAAATAATTTTAAATGGTTAATTATAAATGTTATTAACATATTAAAAACATTATACGTACGCGCGTTAAGATACGTCCGTACAGGACAATACTTAATATTTGTAATAAAACTGCGCAATAGTCGCTATTTCGACGCTCCGCACTTTATCTGCATTAATAGAGAGTCGATCTATCGATGGTTTGTGCTTTAGGGGTTAAAGCTATGTTCTTTGAGTGATGCGAGAAAAAAACGATTAATTACACACATAGTTTTTTTGTTTTGGTTTGATTTTTGTTTTTATTGCTTAGATGGGTGGACGAGGTCACAGCCCACCTGGTGTTAAGTGGTTACTGGATCCCATAGACATTCACAACGTAACTGCGCCACCCACCTTGAGATATAAGTTCTAAGATATCAAGTATAGTTACAACGGCTGCCCCACCCTTCAAACCGAAACGCATTACTGCTTCACGGCAGAAATAGGCAGAGTGGTGGTACCCACCCGCGCGAACTCACAAGAGGTCCTACCACCAGTAAAAATTATTATTATTATATTATTATTATTATATTATTTCCGACGTTTGCAGATCGAGCAAGATTAAAAATACTTTTAATCATAAAAATTATTTTAATTATTTCTACGATTCGGAAGAAGGATGAAAATTCATTTTTAATTATATTTTATTGTCACCTACAATATTCGTATTTACCACAGATGCGTAGATAAGGCGATATAGCAAGATAAGATATCAGCCGCCATTTTGTTAAACATTCGCTGCAAAGACATCGAAAGTGTTATAGTAATGCGATGTCAAAATAAGAGTGTCTAAATAACACAGCTCCGATAATATTTCCGATATATTGATTTTTAAAAAGTAAGTAATAATTTTATGTTTAATTTTAGTGGCTTTTTTTCTTTCTTAAATTCCCCCTATCGATCTTACTACTGTAGTACGGATATTCAATTTTGCAATTCACATAATGCAGTTAAAACACAGATTGATTTAATAAGAGCTAGACTAAATTAAATGTTATTTTCGAGGCCGCCATCTTTGTTACATGCCAAGGATTTTGACAATTCAATTTACTCAATGAATGTCGAATTATTTTCTAAATTTCCTACAATTTTGATACACCAAGTTCGGCGATGAAAAAACAAAACCTACAATTTTACACGCTATATCCTCTTTTTTTTAAGACGTTCAACTCTGAATAAACGAATTATTTCGTAAAGAAATACTTAAAACGCAGCCATTTTAGGAAGTATTGTGATAAATGGCCTCTTTAATCATAGATTATTTTGTACGACACGATTTACATCTTTTTACAAACTTCTTTGAATTTGCACCTGTATCAATATGGCGCATTTTGACAAATATGAGTGTTTAAACACCAAGTACTACTTTGAGGCAGGCGAATGTTGTATACAACTATTGTATTTGTTAATGCTATATAAAAACTAGAATCAATTAGTTGAAGCCCCTTAATTATTATTATTGAGTAAATTTAATTAATTTACCACTTATGCCGTGTGACAATTGTACGAACTGCGATTTTGTTTATAGCTTTAATTTGTAAATACAACAGTTTAGGCACATTGCTAGTGTGTAGACCCTTCTAAAGCTTAAAAGGAAAAAGTTATTTAAGGTAGTATTTCCAATAAAGTACTTAAAATATATAAAATCATTGACAAAGAGTACACAGCGCCATCTTCCGTCCAGTAGCATAATTATAATGAATATTTTTTTTAGAATTTAAATCTGTAATTACGAAACGAAAAATATCTCAACATTACAATAGAATTGATTTCAATGTAAGCAAATCGGAATGATAAAATTTTGACTCAATACGTTTTCTTGGTATCGCGCTGATAACGATATCAAAAGATAGCCTAGTTTAGGGTTTAATGTAGTTTTACCACAGATTGCTTTCTCATTACAATTCTCTGTTTTCGTCAGAATGGGTTGGGCTGTGGCTATCTTCGTATTTCTCTTCATCGCTGGAGCTCATTGTGAAGACGGTGAGTTGATTTTATTACATGCGATCTTCATATCGTTCTTGCTAGTGGATAATAACTTTGTATTCAACTAATTATTATAATACTGGCCGAGCTATTTGTTTAATGCAATACGTTTTCGGGATTTTCGTGTTATTGTGTTTGTTAATAACATATTAGTAACATACGGGAAGAAGTCCCAGACTTTTACGATTATTTTCAGATTTTTTTTAAAGATAAATGAAAAATTATTAACCGGATAAGTTAAGGATGTATTTATTGGCTTTAAGGTAGGTCACATTATAAGTATTGTAATTTTTTTTACCAAATTTTATGAAGGGCAGTAATAAGGAGCACCGTCTTAGCGTATTTAAAGTGTTCACTGAAAAGGAGGCAATGAAGATGGCGCCACAGTAGCAAGTGGAATGGTTTAAAATACAGCGCCATAAGCTATTAGAATAGGATACTAAGTTAATAAAACAATACGCGTATTTAAAACCTCAACTATTTTTTTTAAATATTTCTTTTCTTCTCTAAGTTTATGACGCTGTTTTTCAAATCTTTCCACTTGCTACTTTGGCGCCATCTCTATTGGCTCTTTTTCAGCGGACACTTTTTAATACAATGTAATGGTGCTTCTTACTTCTACCCTCCATATAAATATCTCAATACTAGTTCTATATATTATTAAGGTTACGCTGATATAGCCTCTCAAGGCTATCAGATTAGGTAGAAAAAAAAAGAATACAGTACTATATGTTGTTTTTAAGTTTTTATCGAGCTAGTTATAGCATATGCTATTTGGTTTGAGCTGTCGCTTTTTGCAACTTTACAGAAGAGCCATTGAAAGTAAAAAAATTGTAAAAAATATCATAACCTAAAAACTTCTTCCGCTATTTTACTGGAGTAAGCTTAATTGAAGTTCAATTAAAAACAACCGCACTGTTGATGCTGATACCAAATAAAACACAAAGTTTTGTCGCGTATTAAGCAAAATGTCTCTTAGGCCAAATAGATTTTCATCCCCCTCGATACAGTCTTTTAAGCCAATAGCTATTTCTTCGAATGAGTGCTTTTAATTTTAAAATGTTAGATATATGCTAGCTACTGTTAGCTACTGGTGGTAGGACCTATTGTGAGTCCGCGCGGGTAGGTACCACCGCCCTGCCTATTTCTACCGTGAAGCAGTAATGCGTTTCGGTTTGAAGGGTGGGACAGCCGTTGTAATTAGACCTTAGATCTTATATCTCAAGGTGGGTGGCGCATTTACGTTATGATGTCTATGGGCTCCAGCTACCACTTAACACCAGGTGGGCTGTGAGCTCATCCACCCATCTAAGGAATAAAAAAAAATTATATATAAATTAATAATAATTAAAATAGAAATAGAGATTAAACCTTATAATTTATTTTGTTAATCTTTGAAAGAGCTCAAGTCTGTACTAGATTCAAAGACTTGTATTACTGATCTCCATCCTTCTTCTTAGGATAGATTAGTTTAGGTTAAGTCGTGAACAGATGTCGCGGACTAGTGGCTAGTGTTCAGTGTGCTTAGTGCGAGTTTTTTGACGTTCTCGATAGCGTAAAAGTTAACTCAAATTTGTATGCATTTGGTACAGCGCTCCTAGTGACAAACGTAGGCAAACGATCCAATTTCATACAAATATGAGCTAACTTTTACGCTATCGAAAACGTTAAAAAAACATTTATGGTTATTAGGTGTTATTATTTACTAGTCGTGATTATTTTACAGTTAAAACACCTGGAGCCAGCGCCAACGTTACTGCAGGATCACCTAAGGCCCCGGCTTCCGATATATGTAGGCAGTGCGTTTGCAAAGACAATAAAGTTAATTGCTACGATCAGAATCTGGACACGTTCTTCAGTAAAGAAGAATGGGCAGGTGAATTATTATGATCCAATTATTACACGAACAGACTACACGTAACAGCTTAGAGTTTAGAGTTAATTCATACTACCTGGAGCCACTGAGCTCATCCACAGTGCGTTTCCAGAGATATTTTTTACCACGTACCATCTGGCTTTGGAATGACCTCCCCTCCACGGTGTTTCCCGAGCGCTATGACACGTCCTTCTTCAAACGAGGCCTGTAGAGAGTACTTAACGGTATGCAACGGCTTGGCTCTGACCATGGCATTGTTGAAGTCCATGGGCGACGGTAATCACTCACCATCAGGTGGTATGGTCCTCTGCCTACAAGGACAATAAAAAAATGTTTTGACACGTTCACAGTGAGTATTCTGTTTTAATAGGACATCATAGATATACATTCATCTCTTTCTGACACTTCATCAAATTGAAGTTACTGTCTGGCCACGACAGAGAAGTGTACGTTTTCTAGATAGAGATTACGACGAGGCGTATTGGACCATATTATTGCTATTCTGGTTTTAATGTTGGAGCAGCAGACATTGTTTAGCATAATTGAGATTTCGATCATCTGAAGGCGTCATCATATTAGTATGTCCATGGGTAGAGCAGAAGGAAAGGATTCCTCTCTTAGTCGTTCACTTTTGGCAGAGTGGTCGATGTTGATGACGCTGCATTTCGATTAAACGGGCCAAAGCCGATGTGCCTCCACTTGTTTGCCCTTAAATTAGACCTAAGACGTCTGTGAGGTCAGTTTTGATGAGGTCTGTCCAACGCAAATGGGCCGCCTGATCGCCTGGCCTTCACCTGACCTTGGACAATGAGTCGTTCCATGGAGTACTCATTTCAAACAACCTGTCTGAAATGTGTGGGGATTTTTATATGCCCTATCAATGATAATCTATGCCTGATTGGGGTTCGGTGAGGATCGAGACGTTGGTCTTAAATGCTATTCAAAACCTGCGGAATAAACGCCACCAGCCCCACATCTCAAATGCATCGATTTTGCGTCGGTCTTTAAGGCGCATTGTCCACGTTTCTGCGAAAGTACAATCCTATCCTTAATGTCACTCTAGTTAAGTTTATAATCAAATGAATTGTTCCTGCTTCCTCATAGCGCTCGCGGACTTCAAGCCAAAAATAGTTGATTTGAGCGAGAATTCATTCAGGAATGTGACGCTCATGGCGGATCTGTCAATAGAGATACTGAACTTGTCTCGTTGCAAGATCGATGTCATAGAAAACGCCAGCTTCAAGGAGCTACAGGAGATGCGTGTTCTCGACTTAAGCTACAATAAGTTGACGGCGGCGAAACTGAGCCCGCACGCATTTGAGGTGAGCTTTTAGTTCCAAACCTTTATTTATAGATGGCGCTATGAATGGATACCATAGACTACTTAAAATATTTTTTTGGGGAGGTGAAGACAAAGGGAAGATCTTCCAGCGAGTGGCTGGGATTGTTCAGTAGAATGTTGTCGTTTGGAACTTGTATAATAATATATGCGAGCTTATCTTGAATATGTCGTTACTGAGCTTTAAGCACTTATCAAAATACTTTTTGTTCTATGACGGCTACCGCGCATATCTAATTATTATAATACCAACTGTTAACTAAGCGAGCGCATCGGCTTAGCTCAAGCGTTTTAACAAATACAATGGAATAGCGTGATTCATACATCTCGGACGAGAGTATTCGAGTTCAATAACAAGATTAGATAAGATAAACAGACATACCTTGTCAATTTCAAAAACAAAACACACAAACACGCTTACACAGACACGGTGGGCTGTCAAGTGTGCTTAGTGCGAGTTATTTAACGTTCTCGATTGCGTTAAAAAAGTTAACTCAAATTTGTATGCAATGGAACAGCGCCCCTAGCGGCAAACGTATGCAAACGACCTAGCTTCAGAACGTTTTTACCCGATTATTGTAAGCGTAGACGCCCGTGGACATAAACAACGCGCACAGTCAAGCTGCTGCCTAAAACTAAACTAACTTAAATGAGCAGTGTATCTTCTACCCCATCAATCTAGGTGGCAATGACATAACAAGATTATCAAATTAAATTTTATAAAAATTCCAGGGTAAATACACCCCGGAACAATACGAGCCTCTAGCAGCGATGCGCGTTCTGAATCTAGCGTACAACGATCTGCACTCCTTGAACCAGGATCTGTTCGAACACTTACCGCAGTTGGAGGAGCTGGATATCAGTGGGAATCCCCTGACCACGATAGATCACGTTACTTTGATTGCGATTTCGAGTTTGCCGATGCTCAAGGTGAGTAGCGACATCTGTTATTCGAGGAAATCATAAATAAGCTAATGTTAAGTTTAAAATGTGCCACATGTACCATTTAGTACCTAGTGTAACGAATGTTTGAACAATCAAATTATTTAACTGTAATAAGTGTTAGTGAAGTCAAACTTAATTTTATCTATCTTTATCTTCAAATATACTCGACAAAAGATGGCGCTGATAACAAAAAATTTTAGGTGTTGAGAATGCGTTCTTGCCAATTGACCGAGATCCCTGAAAAGTTCCTCCACACTCCACTCTACTTGAGTCGCTTAGACATAAGCGACAACCAGCTGACCGCCGTTCCTCAAGAGTTGGAAGAAACCAAGAACCTGGAATACCTTAACCTGAACCAAAACCCTATCAGAGAATTAGATATGACCTCTGAAGATTACCCGTGAGTTATTTATCAAAGTATTCTTATTTAACGTAGGACATTTTTAGTGTTAGTATAGTTTAGTGCGAGGAAGTTCCACTATATTGCCTACCTCTGCCGCGGTGCAGTAATGCGCTTCGATTTGAAGGGTGGGACAGCTGTTGATCCTTGGCTTCATGTCTGAAAATGCATGGTGAAATCATAATATCTATGGATTCCAGTAACCATTTAACACCAAATAATAATATACTGAAAAGTCATTCTACCTTCATACAAAGAAAAACTCCAAAGGCATTGTACAAGTGCTTCTCCTGGTCGACAGTGGTATACAAGTCTATCTGCTTAGCAAGACGCGTTCATTTCCCATCACCTTGAAGCATTGCACCTGAGCATTTTTAGGAACATTGAGCATTGAACAGCATTTTAGGAACGTCAATAGAAATGCTAAAACGTCAATTCCTATGATTAAATATTTTTGCTTCCAGTGGCTTCCCCCGTCTGCGCAAGCTGAAGGAGCTACATATGTGCAACATGCCTTCTCTGCGTCGTATCGGTCCAGGGGCACTTGCCGGTATGTTTTTTTAATAAGTAGCGATGTCGATATTGTAGCGTAGAAGAAGTAGACTCGGATAAGTTGAGAAGTTGTATAGTCACCGGTTGGAACCTAAAAATTCAGTTAAGTATAAGTACTCATTATTCAAATTCATGTATTCCTATAAAGAGGTTTTGGACAAAAACCGTCAGCTGTATTCAGTAGCTTGGGCTGTGCTCTCATTTTCACCAATAAAAATATCCTTCAATTGCAGTGTGAGCTTGAGCTCGAAACGCGCTAATAACTATGTCATCCACGTATATCAAAAAATATAAAAACGTTTTTATTATTATTTCTTTGTTTTTTTAGCAACAAGGAATTATTTGAAATTTAGCGTTCAGGCTTAGTTTTGCTTGATACACCACTGGAAACAATATCTTAAGTAGTTTATCCAGTCTAGAAATTAGCTGCCCACAGCGTACTGATAAAATGCTCGTCGCAACTTTATCATTGCTTATTGCTTATGAATTTATGTTTTCGCAGGCTTGGAATCTCTTGAGAGTCTTCACATGAGCTTGAATCCATCTTTGGAGTTCATCGATCCGAAGGCTCTCGCTAGACCTGATGATATCGGGGAAACCTATGACTGGCCGCTCATCAAGCAAGTGCGTATTTAGAAAACATTATATATTGTATTTTTTATTTCGTTGTAAATGTAAATTTACCAGACTCCAGACCTGAGGTGCCATTACAAGATGAAAATTAGGAAGAAGGTGGCTACTGCCCCTATTTGTATACGCATCGCTAACAGTATTCATTAAAGTTATAGGAACGTATTTTTTAAAGCCTGGCCAGAATGAGGTGGTAAGGCTTGGACGAGGCCTATCCAGCAGTAGATGTCTGTGGGCTGAACGAGGAAGAGGGAGATTTTTTAAAGATGCTTTATTAGCTTGACCTGGGTATCTTCCTATGTATGGTACAAAATCTTTTAACACCAGGACCAAGACCATCCTTTCTCGCTGTCAAAAGTTCTGCTTAGAAATATAACCGGCTCGGTGGAATACTCCCCATCCTTGTTTCGTATACTTTCTATAGATAGACCATAAAATTTATACCTAGCTGTAGACATCCCAAAAAAAAACTACCCACAGTATAGTGTAAAATCGATTTCTTCAAGAACTCAATTCGAGACGACACGAGCCATAATTAAAATATTGTTGCAGTTGTATCTTCAATCGAATAACCTCTCCGACATCGACTCAAGGCTGCTCTCCCGCTGGGACCTGCTGGAGAAGATAGATGTGTCCGACAATCCTTACCTATGCGACTGCTCCACGCAATGGATAGTGGACGTCCTTGTGCCCTTGATTGAAGAGAAGAAAACCAATTCATCGTTGATGGTGTAAGTTTTTGAACGTATGACCTTCCCGATGAAGGAGTAGCATAGAATATTAGATGCCAAATTATATTGGGTGGTGTTACGTGAAAACACTATTGTCCCCTAAATCAGGTTGTCTTCAGACAATAGTATTAAGATTGCCGCATTAATAGCGGACACGTGCAACTGTATCTGTAACTGTATATGTAACTGTAACTGTAACTGTTGAATGTTTTACAAGGTGCCACGAGCCAATTGAAATGAGAGGCTACACATTGAAGCATTTGAACGAGATCCACAGGCACATGAGATGCGTCGACAAATACGGCAACAGGCCTGAGCGAGACGGAGCTATACTACTCGGAACGTTGATAGGTGAGATAGCATTATAGTTCAGTATATGCCAGTGGCTCTCAAACTTTTTATCGGCGCGACACACTTTAGACAATTTAAAAATTTGACTGTCAAAGTTTAGTTTTTTTGTTGTCTTAACATTATTTCAATAATACAACAATACAACTTAAGTGGTTACTAGAGCCCATAGACATCTACAACGTAAATGCGGCCACCTAACTTGAAATCTGAGTTCTTAGGTCTCAGTATTTACAGTACAACGGCTGTCCACCCTTCAAACCGAAACGCATTACTGCTTCACCGCAGAAATAGGCAGGGTGGTGGTGCCTACCCGTGCGGACTCACAACACGTCTTACCAGCAGTAATTACGCAAATTATAATTTTGCGGGTTTTGATTTTTATTACACAATGTGATTCCTTCACCGGGGAAGTCAATCGTGAGCATTTGTTGAGTACGTATTTCATTAGAGAAATTGGTACCCGCCTGCGGGATTTGAATACCGGTGTATGGCTATGTACAATTGCACCGGACGTCTTATCCTTTAGGCCACGACGACTTCTCCTCCTCCTAGCTCCCCTCATAAATAGAATTTGTTTCAGGCGTGTTATTGGCTGTGCCAATAATGCTAGGTCTGGTGCTTCTCTGGCGTAAAGGCTACTTCGGTTGGCTTGGACTCCGGGGACCCGTTGACGTATCCAGAGCGTTCTACAAGCGGGCACCCGCAGATGACAATCTATTTTAGTTCTTAACCCTCTAGTTTTAAGATACGTTTTGAATGATTAAATAAAGTGCTTTTTTTTGTTTGTTTTTGTATTAACTGCCGTTTTCGAAATGCATTCACGTTTTCAAGGATCGTAAAAGTCGTTGTGTCACTTGAAAATGACCACGTAATTTTTTTAATAAAGAATAAAAAAGATGGCACTTACTTTTCGAAGTTTGTCCGGAAATTTCGTCGAATACGTTAACTACTATTTTTTTTTTATTGCTTAGAGGCGTGGACGAGCTCACAGTCATTAAGTGGTGACTAGAGCCCATATACATCTACCACGTAAATGCGCCACCCACCTTGAGATATAAGTTCTAAGGTCTCAGTATAGTTACAACGGCTGCCCCACCCTTCAAACCGAAACGCATTACTGCTTCACGGCAGAAATAGGCGGGTCGGTGGTACCTACCCGTGCGGACACACAAGAGGTCCTACCACCAGTAATTACCCAAATTATAATTTTGCGGGTTTGATATTTATTACACGATGTTATTCCTTCACCGTGGAAGTCAATCGTGAACATTTGTTACAATACACTGGCATAACCTTCTAACGCTACCAGCTTGGGTAGAAAAGTAATAATTGCTAACTACCCCATAACCAACCATAAGAATATTGTTCTTGAGCCGATTACCGCTCAGGAATTTTCTCAGATCTACTTCGAAGAGTGTGTCACAGCGCTCAAGAAAAACCGCGTAGTTCAGACCCGCTGACATCGGACGTTCCGACACCACATTAAAACGGTACGCTACCGTGCCGCCTTCATATTAGGACGCCTCTATCCTATGATCAGCATGCGAAGTAAATTGCCCCTTCGTAATAAAGTGACACTCTACAAAACTTGCATTCGCCCAGTCATGACCTATGCAAGTGTTGTGTTCGCTCACGCGGCCCGCGCTAACTTGGAACCCCTTCAAGTCATTCAATCCCGTTTTTGCAGGATAGCCGTCGGAGTACCGTGGTTCCTTAGGAATGAAGATCTCCATGATGATCTGGAGCTTGACTCAATCAGTAAGTGTTTACAGTCAGTATCATTGCGCCACTTTGAGAAGGCGGCACGACATGAAAGCCCTCTTGTCGTGGCCGTCGGAAATTACATACCCGATCCTAATCAGCGAATGGTAAACAGTCGACGTCGCCCTAAATACGTCAGTACAGATCCTCCCGATCAATCAAGCACCGGTCACCGTCCTCGCCGAACCCGTCGCTTGCGAAGAAGGGCTGGACGAGTAAATTAACCCATAGACACAACTCACTCAGATTCTCGCCAGATCTTCTCAGTGGGTCGCATTTTCAATCTGGTGGTAGATTCTGCGAAACACTGCTTCTGTTAGAGCCAGTGTTAGCAACACTGTTTGAACCCCGTTAGGTCACCTACACGTCAAGGCGAAGCTGAAATAGCCTCTACTAAACTATTATCACTTTTTTTACGTCATTCCTTCATTACCGAGGATTACGACCACACGTATCTATGTAACTCTGTTGTTGTCTCTGTTGTCTGTACTCTTTTGAGTGTCCAACCAACTTGTCCACTTGACTGAGATTGTGAAGTTTTCCCACACCATGCCTTGGACCCCATGATATGAACGAAAAGGCGGAGTGTTCGATCTAGGAAAATAGTGGAGATATTAGCGATTTGGAGCTCTTGGAGTATTTATTCATTATTATCATATCGAAGGGTGAAAGGCGGTTTGATTTAGGCGACATTTCGGTTAACACGCGACATTTATCTTTGTAATTAAAGGTTCGTTTTATTTGGTATTAGCACCAACAGTTCTGTTTTTAATTGAGCCTCAATTAAGTGTATTCCATTCTAATAGCTGAAGTTTGTTATGATTTTTTTTCCAAATTTTAAACTTTAATAAACTAAAATGGCTCTCCTGTAAAGTTGCAAAAATACCGCATAACCAAATAACTTTTCACCTCTCCATATTATTAATATTAAATATAAAAACGTTTTTTTTTGTTCGTCTACAAAGCAAAATAACCTTTAGAACTTCACGTTAAATTTGAAAGTATCTTTTGCGTCTGTCTGGACGCGACAAACTATAAAATCACAAATCAAGGCCATGATTATTAAGGATGTTTAAACTAAATCGAGGCAATTCCCAAACCCGTCAATAATGTTGTAATTACAGAATTACTTATTCCTCCTAAAATTACATGTTGCATTATACCAGTCCTATAGACTTTTTTTTTTATTTCTTAGATGGATGGACGAGCTCACAGCCCACCTGATGTTAAGTGGTTACTGGAGCCCATAGACATCTACAACGTAAATGCGCCACCCACCTCGAGATACAAGTTCTAAGGTCTCAGTATAGTTACAACGGCTGCCCCACCCTTCAAACCTTCTATAATTAGTTTAAATGGTATAACAACAAAAAATATAACACAATGCTTTTCAGCGTATCACAATTTTTAGGTATCATCTAAGTTTCCTCACTAAATTAAATTCAATTATTGTTTTTAGAATTTTATGTAGATAAAAACTCAATTGCACATATTAGATTGTAAGTGTGTGTGATTTTTTTTAAAAATTTTTAATGTGCTTTATAAAGTTTAGTTATTTTTGTCTATTCAATTATACTAATAAATAAATAAATCTTTTAATTTGTTTTTGAAAAGAAATTCATTGAGTTACATGCAACAGTACGAAACCAAGACCCATAGGTAGTAGAATGATAGATAACAAAAAAAAATCTGAAAAATCAACTCAATAAAATTTTTGGGTGTTTGGAGAATTTGTTGTCGTTGAGGAGATTAGATAATAGGGTGAAACGATTACATTGAATGAACGTCATAGGCCGAAAGATTGCTATGTTAAGTTTATTTTTATTCCTTAGATGAGTGGACGAGCTCACAGCCCACCTGGTGTTACGTGGCTACTGGAGCCCATAGACATCTACAACGTAAATGCACACACACCTTGAAATATAAGTTCTAAGGTCTCAGTATAGTTACAAAGGCTGCCCCACCCTTCAAGCCGAAACGCATTACTGCCTCACGGCAGAAATAGGTAGGGTAGTGGTACCTACCCGTGCGGACTCACAAGAGGTCCTACGATCACTAATTACGCAAATTATAATTTTGCGGGTTTGATTTTTATTACACGACGTCGGTTCTAGTATCAATGTGCTTCTCGATCAAAATCTCAAAATGACGACTTCTTCATCAGAGTTTTTAAAGAACCACGAAAAATAATAGTTTTTTGCTGGTAGCTTAAGAGGCTATTACTGCTACGCGTGGACTGATAGGTGAGCTCACGGCTCAACCTGGCAGGATTGGCCTTAGCAAGAGTGGTGCTTCCCTGAATCTACCTGAACCGAAAAATATCCGGCGAGAAACTCAGTAGACTGTGTCTATATGCTAGGTCTCATGTCGCAACTCTTTGTCGTATTCGCCGAGAACGGTGACCGGTTCTGCGGGGCAAGTACCTCACGCGCCTTTTTCAAGGCGTAGTCTTCTCTGAGAAACTGGGGGAGGTGGAGGACCTCGGTCCTTCTCTTCTCCCCCGTCTTCTCAGGAGGCGCCGGAGTCTGATATAGCCCGGCCGTTACCCCCCTCGACCGGGTATCCGTAAATGTATAAAAAAAAGTATCCGCTAAGACATTTTTAGGACGACGGCGGCTTTGAGTTGCTATTTCGTCTGGGTCGTTTATGTAATTAGAAGCAGTTATTGAAGCAACCTTAACGGCAGCTGTCCACCAGCTATCACTAGATCCAACAGACGTGGGTTCTGCCATCCTCGTGAGGTAATGGAGTCTTTGCTGTGCTTATTTCTCTAGACCAGTGACCGACCTCACATCTGACCAATTTCAATGCTTCCAAACCCATAGACGTTAGTTAACCGGCTCGAGAGACCGACGGCTTTGTGTGGTTAGTGCGAGTTTTTTAACGTTCTCGATAGCGTAAAAGTTAACTCAAATTTGTATGGAGTTGGAACGTTTGCCTACGTTTACCGCTAGGGGCGCTGTTTCAACTGCATCGTTCACGTTCATGAGTTCACTTTTACGCTATCGAGAATGTTAAAAACTCGTAGTACGCACACTGATGTTATCGTTACGAACTTGTATTGATTCAAACTTATCTTGAGAATGTCGTTCACGGGATCCAGGTTTCTTTTGACTCGGCATCTTCATTTTCTGAAGTACATTCTTACTGTTCTCTAATGATCAGCTGCACAATTCCTCTCTACGTGTCAGCGGCAGTCCCAAGCGCGCCAGCTAGAAACTATTGAGGCATTTGTCAGATATCACGTCTCCTGATATCCATAGAAACACGTGCTACAATCAATATTTATCAATGTTGCACAATACGATCGATCAAACCATGTTAAACTATCAATAAAGTAACTTTGTCCGTTGCGTATTCTCGCTCAAACCGCTGAAGCGATTATGGCGAAGTTCGGCGTGCGAATATTTTGAAGCTTTTCGAATAATTTAAGCTATCTTTAATCCCAAAGTTCAGCTACGCCTATGACATATCTAAAAAAATGAATTGCTGTTCGTTAGTCTCGTTAAAACTAGAGAACGGCTGAACCGATTTGGCTAATTTTGGTCTTGAATTATTCGTGGAAGTCCAGAAAAGGTTTAAAAGGTGAAAAAATAGAAAATGCTCGGAATTATATAAAAACAAACAATTTTGTTTTTCCTTTTATGTGTCCCCGGTAGGACAGTTTTTTTTTAAAGTTTATTTTATACAAAAGTTTAGGTCTTTTATTTCTCGATTGAGGCACTACGAAGTCTGCCGGGTCAGCTAGTAAGGTATAAAAACCACTCAGTGCTGTTGATGAAAATCTACACTAAATTAAACCTTATTACAAATCAAATTCAATGCGTCATCCCTGATCAGATTGCTTTTGCTAACGTATTAATAGTATATACAGACCCCAAAATCCGTTATCCGAAATCCTGTTTAATTCTTATCTTTTCGACGGACCAAAGATTGTGAAATTCGTAGATCGGACATATTTAACTGAATGGATTTTTGCCTTACTATGCGGTAGATTTTATTCGTGGTAGGACGTTTTGTGCGTCCGCACAGATAGGTACCACCACCCTGCCTATTTCAGCCGTGAAGCAGTAATGTGTTTCGATTTGAAGGATGGGGCAGTCGTTGCACTGTAAAAACTGAGACCTTAGAACTAATATCTCAAGGTAGGTGCCGGTCACCGTCCTCGTCGAACCCTTCGCTTGCGACGAAGAGCTCGATTTTTTTTTTTTTATTGCTTAGATGGGTGGACGAGCGAATTAACCCATAGACACAGCCCACTGAGTTTCTTGCCGGATCTTCTCAGTGGATCGCGATTCCGATCCGATAGTAGATTCTGCAAAGCACTGCTCTTGCTAGGGTCAGTGTTAGCAACAATCCGGTTTGAGCCCCGTGAGCTCACTTACATGTTTTTATTTTTTATTGTTTAGATGGGTGGATGAGCTCACGACCCACCTGGTCTTAAGTGGTTATCGGAGCCTATAAACATCTTCAACGTAAATGCCGCCACTCACTTTGAGATATGAGTTCAAAGGACTCAGTATTGTACCTACAAAATCTGCTACACCCGTCAAACCGAAATGCATCACTGCTTCACATGAGAAAAAAGCAGGGTGGTGGTACCTACCTCTGCGGACTCACAAGACGTCCTACCACCAGTAAACTTGAACTTCGAAAGTGGGTGCTGATTGTTATACTTACATGTTATGTTGTCTACGGTAAGGCGTCAAGTCTGCCTGTACACTTACATGTTTTTACAAAGATAACCTTTCGATTCTGCACTCACATAATCTATGAACAAGCAATATTTATCTTAAGATATTCCCTATCAAACTTATTCGTGTATCCCCATCAGTTATCAATTTGAGTTCACGTAAGAATGTTTTACTGTAAATATATGTTTATTATTTTATTCTTATTAACGAGAACACAAAAACGTAAGTGTATTTCTTAAATAGCTGTTATTGCGTTAACTTACTGTGTATTCAAATCTTTATGTACTTAATATATGTATTGCTTGAGATGTATCCATCATATCGATTTTATCATCGCACCGCCCGTAACCGGAGTAGGGTTCATTCATGCTACCTGGAGCCACTGCGTTCATCCACAGTGCGTTTCCAGAGATCTTTTTTGCCATGTACCATCCGGCTTTGGAATGGGCTCCCCTCCACGGTGTTTCCCCAGCCTTATGACATGCCCTTCTTCAAAGGAGGCTTGTGGAGAATACATAAAGGTAAGTAGCGGCTTGGCTCTGCCCCTGACATTGTTGAAGTCCATGGGCGATAGTAACTATTCACCATCAGGTAATCAGTATGCTCGTCGGCCTACAAGGCCAATAAAAAAAATGTACCTTCAGAAGCACAAAAATTAGTTATCAGAAATTAGTCACGCAGCAGAATTACAAGCTATTGAACAGACATCATTCCATTGAGCGGTTACAGAAATCATTCCATCAGTTACAGTCAGTGCATTAGCCGATTTCGAAAGCAATGGAGAAACTACCACAGAAGTTGCGGTGTTAAAGCAAGGAGAAGCCAGCGAAGGGACTTCGGAAGTAGGAACTACAGAAATCGCGGAAGTGGTCGACTCTGAACCCGTTTCTGAAGTTATTTGCGCGGTATGCAACTGCAGCGACAGTGTTGTGGATTGCAGTGGCAAGGAAATCCGTACCTCCTTCGAGATGACTGACTGGGAGGGTGAGTAAATATTTAGGAGTACATCGCGTCAGTCTGCTGTAACCCAACGAGCTTAGCAAAAGGCTTTTGACTAAATTGATATAAACGAGGACCCGATTCTGTGGACCGAATGGTAAATAGTCGACGTCGCCCTAAGCACGTTATTTCGGATTCTCCCGACCAACTAACGGTGCTTTTAAGTACATCAAGCGCCGGTCACCGTTCTCGTCGAACTCTTAGCTTGCGACGAAGGGCTCGGCGAGAAAATTAGCCACAGACACAACCCACTGAGTTTTTTCGCCGGATCTTCTCAGTGGGTCGCGTTTCCGATCCGGTGGTAGATTCTGCGAAGCACTGCTTTTGCTAGGCCTAGTGTTAGCAATATCACCAGATTAGAGCCCCGTGAGCTCACCCACTCGCTTGGCGAATCTAGTACAACCCCACGAGGTCACCAGAATAGGTAGGAAAAAAAAACGCGTGTGATCCTTGCCACGGATTTTGGTTAAGGGCAATTTCATGTGGATCTTCTGTGCAGAATGGTACTCTTAAACCAGAAGCAGGCTCACATACTGCGAAAGAATAATCACCAGCTTTGGAAACTATAACAAATAAACGATTTCAGGTCTGCAAGAATTCAAACCAGTTAGTGTTGACCTTAGCAATAATCACATAGGTACGTTAACGAGAATCTCAAAATTGGATACCTTGAAATACTTAAATGTGTCAAACTGCGAACTTCTCGGCATCGAACATGCGACCTTCAGTTATCTACAGGAATTAGTTAGTTTGGATTTAAGCAGGAATCAATTGTTAAGTGCCTCAATCAACAAAAGGGTGTTTGTGGTGAGTTTAATTATTATTGTTGTTGATTAATTTCACTACCTTTTTTTTATTGCTTAGATGGGTAGACGAGCTAGCAGCCCACCTGGTGTTAAGTGGTTACTGGAGTTCATAGACATCTACAATGTAAATGCGCCACCCACCTTGAGATATAAGTTGTAAGGTCTCAAGTACCTATAGCTTACAACGGCTGCCCCACCCTTCAAACCGAAACGAATTACTGCTTCACGGTAAAAATAGGCAGAGTGGTGGTACCTACCCGTATGAACTCACAAGACATCCTACTACCAGTAATGTAGCCGTAATTGGCATTTATAGTATTACTATTAGTGGATTATCATAAAATATGAGACAAAACTACCCACAAAATTGCTCATCTTTGAAAAAGGTCGGTGACTAACCCACAGTCTCCATCCTCGAGCGAACTTCACGGGATATTCTGTGCCTTATTCTTTTGCATCCTTATCCTTGATATCTCAAAGAATTTCTTATATTCCAGGGTATTATAGATCCGATCCTAGGTCTTCTACCTTTCTCGAAACTCCGCTATTTAAGTTTGGCCAACAACGAAATCCATTCGCTTCCACAAGACGTGTTCCTGTTTATGAATGAATTGACAACCCTGGATTTAAGTGACAATCCTATGGCGTATATCGATCAAGTAACAATGGGAGCTATCACCGATTTGGACGACCTGCAGGTACCGTACTGTACTGCAAGTTTAGTATACTTTAGTTTTGATTAGAGTTTCAGAACCGCCCACTGAAATATTCGCAGAACTGCTAAAATGTTCAGTTTTATAGTTTTATGCACGGATCGCGTCCAGAACTGCCGTCGCTAAGTCATAGAACACTGGCCACGGCTAATAAAATCGTGGCTGTAATTAGCTACCACAATAGCGGGTAGCTTCTACAGATATCAAATAAAAACTATTTAAAAATGGTGGTTAAGGTTTTGGAGGTATACGACAAAGGGAAGATCTTCCACCGAGCGGGTGATATTGCTCGGTAGACCGACGGTCCGTATGTTTTTTTCGGAACTTGTTTAGATGAAAGCTTATCTTGGAAATGCCGTAAGCTAGATTCAGGCATCTCGCAAACATTTTGTGTTGTATGTTGGCTACCCGTCACAAGGTAACAAACGTACTCAGGCGACGTATATTAGTAGTAACAATTGGAGCTATCATCGATTTGGATGACCTATCCGACCCAGGCGACGAGGCAACTCAAAGCAGCCGTCGGATATCCTGGATCCACACTTGGTGCTTTTCGGCTCTTCAAGAACTGGTTACCCTCCTCGTCGAACTCGTCGATTAAGACAAATATTTCGACAAGCTAACTAACCCATAGAGCAAACAAACACGATGTGGGAATCGAACTCTCAACCCTCCGCTTTGTAATCAGGAACTCTCCACCACCGAGTCAGTTAAATAGTTAGTATACAATAAAATACTATTATCCCATTAGGAACTCTACCTTCGGGGCTGTGAATTAGAAAGTCTTCCGGAAGGTTTCTTTAGAAGGCAGCGTCGTCTCGTGAAGCTGGATCTGAGCAATAACAGGTTTACCACCGTTCCTAGCGTACTGGCAGAAGCAGTCACTCTGAAGTATCTGAACTTTGGCAGGAATCCTGTTGGAGCGCTGAACGATACCTCGTGAGTTTATTTCTAATCAGCGTTTACCACTTAGCACCTTTTAAATTACTATTTTTGAAGTGATAACTTCTTATGGGAGGTTAAACCGCTTCGTTACGTAACGCGTTACGGCGCCAGTCTATTTGTCGTCTCTTTCTCTCACGCATACGGCAGCAGTACTGAGAATGTATGTAACTCCTAACTATTTATATATCTTTTTCAATTTATGTTACAATTTTCTTTACATCATCATATTAATTTAATATACATAAAATATAATTAATGACCTAAGCTTTTCTCAGGTTAAACAAATTCATTATTAAATTATACAGTTCAACTTAAATTAATTTAAGTTACCTCTTCTATAAGCCGTCCGATTAATAAATCCGGGTGAGATTATACAATTTAGGTGAAACTAACTTCTTTATGAGCTAGAGACATAAATTTTGAAGTATTTCACTAAAAAATCAGATGAGAAAGCGAGAAAAACAGACAAGAGTAGTTAATAGGTGTATATGTGAATTGATCACTTCATCTTTTTTGGCTCCGACCTCTGGATCGTCTTCCTACCACGTCACTAAGAGTCTCTCCAAGTTTTCGTAGGGTTTTCTTGCTATATGACCTAAATACTGGAGCACTCTATATAGGCATGTGGTAAGTAATTGCTAAACTTTAGATAGTCACCATATGCTGTATACAATAAACGTTAGAATAAGCTCGTTCTTAGCAGCGTCAGGGTAAAAGTACCCTCCACTCTTAACATTATAATAAGATGTAATCTCATTAAGTGAATTACAAAGAACTCGTACAGACGCACTTTTGAACTTCATTGTACTCATTATTGTTACGTGCTGGGGTTCGGGATAAATAAAATTCTACCGAATTACAAGTTAACACCATAGATTGATTATACAGTTAAGTTAACACTGTATTAGCACTTAGAACACTTAAAACACTTCACAAACACTTTAAAATTCTCAGTTCGATTTTTCCGCTTCACTTCAGGTGATCCGTTCGGTGTTTCGCTTCGAGTATTTCCGATTACTAACTAACTGCGTGCCATCTCTGCAACGCTTGTATAGCCGATACTACATCCCTAGAATTATCGAGAATATTCCACAAAAGTTTAGTATTGTCTGTTTCCGCTATCTGACAATAGATGGCGTTGTACTTCTCGAACGCTCTAGATGCTACTAGATCCTTCGATATTCGTTCGACTATTCAGCGATAGATGGCGTTACTCTTACCGGCGTAACAATATTTTCTATGTTTCAGGGTATTTCCAAATCTGATTAGGCTGCGAGAGCTCCGCCTATGTCGCATGAGTAAGCTGCGCTCAGTGTCTGCCCGCGCTCTCGGAGGTCTGAAGAGTCTGGAAACATTACACTTGTGCTCGAATCCACGTCTCACCGATTTGGATCCTGAATTCTTGACGTGGACGGAGGATGAAGTAGAAATGTGGCCGACTTTGAGAGAGGTCAGTCGCGGCTAGTAACTATGTGGCTTATACTGGTGGTAGGACGTATTGTGAACCCGCGCGGGTAGGTACCTGCCTATTTCTGCCGTAAAGCAGTAACGCGTTTCGGTTTGAAGGGTGGAGCAGCCGTTATAATGAAAAAACGGAGACCTTAGAACTCCTGTCTCAAGGTCGGTGACGAGAGTTAGGTTGTTGATGTCTATGGGCTCCGGTGCCCACTTAATATCAGATGGGCCGTGAGCTCGTCCACCCATCTGGGCAATAAAAAATATCTATCATCGAATAAAAGGTTAACGACACACATAATTGCATTTTAAATATATAGGTACAATGACTCAACAAATTTTGACCCACGCGTAGGTTTAGTATATGCTAAACAATAATTTATTAATGATATATGTCGCAGAGTGAATGAAAGAATCTTCATTATTTCTTGATATAGTGGGCGTATGGTGGGTAGTGGTGCAAAGAGATTGCGCAGCACGACAGGGTGACAGTTCCGAGACGTGTTCACTCTTCCTAAGTCAGGCAACGAATGTGCTCCGATTCAACCCGAGCGATCGACTTTTCCGAAGCACGCCGAAGTGAGCTGATGTTTGACAAGTAGTTGCGACTCGCATCCAATAGGTGGCGCGCTTTCGATTCGTTTCTATTATTGTCAGTAGGTACATTATCTGCGACGTTCGGCGTACTTCACGGCATTCCCGATCCTGTGGACAGAATGGAAAGCAGTCGACATCGCCCAAAACTCATCATTTCGGATCCTCCCGATCCACTAACGGTGCTTTTAGGTACCTCAAGCACCGGTCATCGTTCTCGTCAAACCCGTCGCTTGCGACGAAGGGCTCGACGAGTAAATTAACCTATAGACAAGCCCGCTGAGTTTATGGCCGGATCTTCTCAGTGGGTCGCATTTCTGATCCGGTGGTAGATTCTGCGAACACTGCTCTTGGTAGAGTTCGTGTTAGCAACGTCGTCAGGTTTGAGCCCCTTGAGCTCACCTGCTAGTTAAGGTTACGCTGAAATGGCGTCTTAAGGCTATCAGCTTAGGTAGGAAAAAAAAAAATTACATCACAGTTTTCGTGATCGCGGCCGAACTGTTTTTTAGCTTTTATGGTTCGATTTCAGCTGCGTCTCAACAACAATAATCTGTCGACAATCCACTCGAATTACCTAGCCCGCTGGGACCGGCTGAACGCCTTAGACTTCGGCAACAACCCCTACATCTGCGACTGCCGGAGTCAATGGACTATTGACGTGCTCATACCAATTATTCTCAAAAGTTCCCATAACGAGACTGCCAGTCATATGATGTGAGTATAGACCTCCAGTACTGGTTTTTTTTTTATTGCTTAGATGGGTGGACGAGCTCACAGTCCACCTGGTGTTAAGTGGTTACTGGAGCCCATAGACATCTACAACGTAAATGCCCCACCCATCTTGAGATACAAGTTCTAAGGTCTCAGTATAGTTACAACGGCTACCCCACCCTTCAAACCGAAACGCATTACTGCTTCACGGCAGAAATAGGCAGGGCGGTGGTACCTACCCGTGCGGACTCACAAGAGGTCCTACCACCAGTTATTACGCAAATTATAATTTTGCGGGTTTGACTTTTATTACACGATGTTGTTCCTTCACCGTGGAAGTCAATCGTGAACATTTGTTAAGTACGTAGTTCATTAGAAAAATTGGTACCCACCTGCGGGATTCGAACACCAGTGCATCGCAACAACGAATGCACCGGACGTCTTATCCTTTAGGCCACGACGACTTCAAATATTTTGTGTTTAAAGTTATCCTAATCTATAGACACAATCCACTGAGTTTATTGTCTGATCTTCTCAGTGGGTCGCGATTCCGATCCGGTGGTAGATTCAGCGAAGCACTGCTCTTGCTATGCCTAGTGTTAGCAAATTCTCTCAGGTTGAGCCCGTGAGCTCACCTATCCGCGCATATCTGGAATAGCCTCTTAGGCTATCACCGAGAATGAAGGGAATAAAAGGCTGAAGTCGTCGTGGCCTAAAGGATAAGACGTCCGGTGCATTCGTGTTGAGCAATTCGTGGTGTTCGAATCCCGCAGGCGGGTACCAATTTTTCTAACGTAATACGTACTTCATGTTCATGATTGACTTCCACGGTGAAGGAATAACATCGTGTAATAAAAATCAAACCCGCAAAAATATAATTTGCGTAATTACTGGTGGTAGGACCTCTTGTGAGTCCGCACGGGTAGGTACCACCACCCTGCCTATTTCTGCCGTGAAGCAGTAATGCGTTTCGGTTTGAAGGGCGGGGTGGCCGTTGTACTGTAAGCACTGAGACCTTAGCACTCATGTCTCAAGGTGTGTGGCGGTATTTACGTCGTAGATGTCTATAGGCTCCGGTAACCGTTTAACACCAAGTGAACCGTGAGCTCGTCCATCCATCTAAATAATAAATAAAAATTGCTTTAAATTGCAGCTGTAAAATGCCTCACGAAACCAGAGGTCTAACCCTGGTCCAGTTGTTTGAGACATCGAAGAAGCTCTCTTGCCTTGAAAACGAGAGCCTCAAGGCATCCCCTGGGCCGGACATGGCTATTCTACTTGGAATCATGATTGGTAAGTTTCGAGTTTTCATTAAAATATACTGTTTGACCCCATTGCCCATGTAGAAGACGTGTTCTGGACTGGAGACTACGTACCGGTAAGCAGCGTTGGGCGTCCCTCTGCCCGGTGGACCGATGACTTGTGGCGATATGCTGGGAAAGATTGGATGCGGAAGGCGAAGGATCGTTCATTGTGGCGGACTATGGGAGAGGCCTACATCCAGCAGTAGAGAGATACAGGCTGATGATGATGATACGACTTGACTAGCTCGGTGGTGCGGTAGTTAACGGCCCTGTTGCGCCGAGGGTCGCAGGTTCGATTCCCGCATCGACCAAACATTCGTGTGATAAACAGCTTTGTTTGCTCTTTGTCTGGGTGTTTACTGTCTGTATAATAATATGTATGTATATGTCAGCGCAACGTCACTATTTAGCTAACTAAAAATAGTTAAAGTTAACTGTTCCTGCGTACCATACGCATGTAAACAACTGTTTAAGACGGTAATCAAGAGAATTCATGACTAAGACTGCTTTCTACTACAAATACGAGTGACTATTGTCGCACAAGACATTCCGACTCGAGCATCCGACTGAGGCGGAGCTGTCTACTGTTATCGTTGTACACTTGAAATGTAATAAATGGAGTTCATTGGAAAAGTGAGTCTTAATTACCGTCACTGTGGAAGGCAATGATGATGATGAAGAGAATTGTATCACTGACGCTGACGTCATTATTTTAAAAACGCCATGGAACCAGCCTATATACAGGGAATCCTAAATTGGGGCCGGATGACCGTGCGTGATTTCATTGAAGTCCACGTTATTTTTATTATTGGTTTTTTATTGCTTACTAGCTGACCCGGCAGACTTCGTAGTGCCTCAATCGATAAATAAAAAACCTAAGCCTTTATATAAAATAAACTTAAAACAAACAAAAGGAATCCGTCCGACGGGGGACACATCAAAGGAAAAACAAAGTTGTTATTTTTATTTAATTCCGAGCATTTTCATATATCTATCTACCTTTTTTCCCTTCTCAGGACTTCCACAAATAATTCAAGACCAAAATTAGCCAAATCGGTTCAGCCGTTCTGGAGTTTTAGCGGGAATAACGAACAGCAATTCATTTTTATATATAGAGATACATAGAATGAACCACAAGGGTCTTTACATTCGGCTGTTTGTTTGACTTGGATTTTCATCCTGACGATAAGATCTTGGATCATTCGGCGGGAACGCGACCGTAGTTGTGTGAATTGTTTTATTGTAGACACCCCACAGCCTACACGCGGATAATTATGAGAAAAATCACCAATTCACTCACTGACAGAACACAGTAGTGGAATATATTAGGACCCTGACATAATCACGTAACCCTAAAGAAACGATATCACTTTAATATCATTTAAATTAAATTTTTAGGGAAGAAAGAAAGAGACGGAACGTGTGTCAGTATTGGCGCCTCAGAGTCGCTACAGTGTATATACTCTATGGTCACTGCGTACACGGCGCTGACTTCACGACTTTTGATTTACCTTTCTTGTTTTTATTTTACAGGTATATTCGTAACATTTCCTATAGTTCTAATAGTAGTCTTGCTGTGGAAGAGAGGGTTCTTTGCACGCTGCCGTTCGAAGACCATTTACAAGGATGACGACGAGGAATCGTATCCACTCTGATGCAGCACGTGGATGGCACAGGGATACCTCCTGAAGCCTAAAGGGCTTATATTTACGCCGCACTCAAGCATTTCGGGATGGAAGGGTGGGATAGCCGTGACACAATTGGAACTCCGACCCCCATCTCTACTGGCACTAACAACTTATCATCTGATAGACCGTGCAAATGTGCACCAACTAATAGCGCTGCAAATGCAAGAAAAAACAACTTGAACATTAATTAGATATATTACTATACTTTATGGTAGGCAGCGGCTCTGCGGTGCCTTTGAATTGCTGACGTCCATGGGCGATGGTGGTCGCTCGCCATCAGATGGTATGCTCTAGCCTACAAGGGCAATTAAAAAAAAAAAACAAAAAGGTGACATACGCTGCGTTTTATCAGCTAATTAATTTATAGTGCGTAATTATTTATCTTTGTCGTAGATAGTGTAGAGCACATAGAATTTACACATAGGCTTTTTATTTTTTTATTTAGCGTTTATTCAAGATTTTTAGCTGTGGCGCTCTTAACTGTTTGAACGTCTGTGAAAGGGCACGAGTTTGGGAAAATCAAACAAAATCGCCGGACGTAGCTTCTTAGAGTTCTTCCAAAGAGCCCACTGAAAAAGTCTCCGTAAATAGCTACAATTTAACCGAGACTATTTATTTCTCCACATATCATCTCGTTTCATTTAATTTTGATTCTAATTTATTAGATACTCACATAAAACAACTTTATCTCGTTTCGCTTCATATAATTTTTCATGTTTTAACAGCATAAAAGAACATTTTAGATTTGGCTTAAAAACCTCGTTACCAGAACATAGAATCTTTTAAAAAAACTTCACTGGCACACATTGACTTAATCTGCGGTAGACTCGAAAAACCCGCCAGGGGGACTTTTTGGCGGGAACCCGAGGAGTGACGTGTGTTTCTTCAGGTTTAAATGTGTAATAACGGTGGTTTATTAACTGTTTAGTATCTGTGAAAGTGCACAAATGTGGGAAAATTAAACAAAGCCGCTGAACGTAACTTCTCGGCATCCTCCAAAAGTCCACTGAAAAAATCTCAGTAAATGACCACCTTTTACTGAGATTATATTTCATTCCATATCATTTCATTTCATTTCATCTCAGTTGATTAATGTCTCAAATGAATTATCTTCATTTCATTTCATTTCCCTCCATATTATCATTTTTCATAAAAATAAGAATATAAATTAAAATAAGACATGACCTAAAGGTCTTAGTTACCAGGTCATAAAAACCCTTTAAAAACCGCCAAAGATTAGCAAATTTAGCAATGAAATATTTAAATTACAATATTAATTAGTTAGATAATTTTTTATCATGTCTCATGTCTAAAAATACACCTATAGAACATTATGTAAACAGCAACATTAAACTTGATAATAATTATCAAACGAAAGATTAAGTAACGCTTAACTGACATTCATTTCTGTTCATGGATATATTTAGACGATTAGAACTAATAACACAATAACCTAATATCTTAAATGGCGTGCAAACTTTACAAATTTCGGTCTACCGTAACTTTTGCACGAGTTGATCATGGACAGCACGCATTTAAGCCTTCGTCAAACAGAACGCGTACTTAGCGCGCGTCAGAGCGCTAAGCTGACGCCGCGCTATGACGCCGAGATGTGTAGTACTACTATGGTAACATACCGTCAAACAGAGCCCTAGCGCTATAAGTACGCAGCGCTCTGTCGCGGCGTTAGGACGCTTTGATGTCAGGCGTTGTCCTTTTTTACATTTTTTATTTTATTTTAGCGCCCGAGGTAATATGTATTAAAATAATAAATAATGCCCGAAAAATTGATAGAAATAGTTAGAAAATACCCATGCTTATACAATGCCACATCTGAATCACTCGATTTCTTAATACTTTTAAATCACACTGCTATCGAGGGCACTATGATTTGGCGAATGCGTTGCATCAAGGAGCGTTAGTCTGATGACGTCATGCGCAACATTTTTTATTGATAAGATTTTACTAATATTAGCATTAATAGTAGCATTAAAATGTCGTTTAAGTATAAAAAAGTTCCTATAATATAATAGTTACCTGAATTTTGCTCTTCTGGTATCCGTTTGCGGATTCGATAGGGCCATTTCAATGAGAGCACGGCGCCATTACAAATCACCACAGCACGCGAATCACTGAAGTAGGAAACCTATGGAAATGAAACGTCAACAAAAAATTCGTGCCACTGTGACGCCATCTGGCCACAAAACATGGCGGTTTTAGTGCTGCCCAGAAGATTTTAATGTTGGTAGGTTTTATCGATAAACGTTCATGGCTCATTTTATTTTAAATATTGTTGAGTGAATGTATTTGTAGAATTTATACTTTAATAGGAAGTAAGTATATTGTTATGTGCAAAGATGATGTGATTTAGATATTATGTGAAATCTAAGACGAGTTCGTGCTTCAAATTTGCCAAGTAAACGATATGACGATTTTTAAAATTTGCTACACTGATTTTATAAAGTTGTCGTTTGCCGCAAAACATAAAGATATGGCGTAGTACAGTACCATCTACCCATTTCTAGCATGCTGAATGTTATCGTATTTTGAGTACGTGTTTTTCTTAGACTATTACAATCTATTTTAATTGTTTTGCTGACTCTAAAGTCCGTAACACACTACCGCAGCGCACCTCAAGGAAGGTACGCCGCACCATTTGAATCGCTCTCACTTGAGAGTGATTCAAATTTTAAACTTATCAAGGGACCGCCTGATAAAAAAAAACACCTACAGAACATTTATTCGTTAATAAAATTACAAACGTCATTCTTTGTGACTTCCTCTCTAAAATCACTTAATTATTAAATATTTACAACTCGTTAAATAGTGTTATAAAACTATTTTATTTAAATAGTTCCGACGACTTTGTTGAGATCCTATAAAATATGTTTCAATTATTATTTTTGTATGTTTTAAGCATGATAAAATAAGAAATTTTATATAAGCAATCATATTAAATCGATATCAAAGTCAATAAATAATGTACAACCCAAAACAGACGGCCGAACTGACGTGACAATGACATTTGGCGCGCTAAACATGGCGGATTTTCGGCCTCATTAGACGGAGACGGAGACATTTACGTATATTCATGTTTCATTTTATGTACGCACTGAAATACTGTTATATTGTTTTCCTGCGAGTTAAAGTGCTGAGTAAGAACGAGATAGATATATGTTTATGTATGTGCCTTCAAAATGGGTGCTATTTATATAAGCAATTGTACGTATAGAACAATATGTCGTGTCCCTACTATATAGGTCTATGACGCGAATCCATTACAACAAAAGTGACAATGATACAATAATACGAGTATTAAGTATACAAATAGGGAGTTTTCCTTTGTAAATTAGTCATTAATTTAACTGTAGCACTTTTGTGAAACGAAATGCAAATAAAAATCAAGACAGATTCTCTTTTAAATTTGTTTATTTTATTTCTCAAATCTTTTCTGTGTCATATCCGCATTCGCGCTTCGGCAAGATGGCGGCGGGTTCTTTTCTGTCTGTAATTACGTAAGCTGTTTTAAGATTCAAATTGATATTTAAGATTAAAATATTGGCCGCTACGAAAAATTTGAACCCAAAAATTTTATCGATATCGCTTCGGCAGTTTCAGAGTCTATAGCGAACAAGGACATTTATGTAGTTGGTATATCGAGGGGTGAAAGGCTTTGGCACGTCATTTCGGATCCTCCCGATCCACTAACACGTGTTATTAGGTACCCCAAGCGCCGGTCATCGTTCTCGTCGAACCCGTCGAAGGGTTCGGCGAGTAAATTAACCCACAGATACAGCACACTGAGTTTCTCGCCGAATCTTCTCAGTGGGTCACGTTTCTGATCTAGTGGTAGATTCTGCGAAGCACTGCTTTTACTAGGGTTAGCGTTAGCATCGTAGTCAGGTTTGAGCACCGTGAGCTCACCTACTAGTTAAGGTTACGCTGGAATAGCCTCTCAAGGCAACCAGCTTAGGTTCACCTACACATCTAGAAGCTGAAATAACCTCTCAAGGCTTTCAGCATGGGCAGGAAAAAAAAAGTAACAATTTAGTATACTGCGAAGTCGTTCCTTTATAGTTAGCTAATAAATACTGTTTGAAATCGTAGGTAGAACCAAAGTTTTTAACCGTTAGAATACATAAAATGCTTTTATGTGGCATATTCACGGGTCGAAAGACCATCTGCGTTGTTTGTTCTTGCGCCTAATAATAGAACAAAAATGTATGAACAATAATGTAACCGTGTTACAGTACTTGTAATGCAAATCGGAACATAGCCTTTACTGAAGTAAAGCTGAAAACTGCTATCTTCTATCTATCTATCTATCTCTATATATAAAAATGAATTGCTGTTCGTTAGTTTCGCTAAAACTCGAGAACGGCTGGACCGATTTGGCTAATTTTGGTCTTGAATTATTCGTGGAAGTCCAGGGAAGGTTTAAAAGGTGAAAAAATATAAAAAAGCTCGGAATTATATAAAAACAAACAATTTTCTTTTTCCTTTGATGTGTCCCCTTGATGTGTCTTTTATTTATCGATTGAGGCACTATGAAGTCTGCCGGGTCAGCTAGTATTTATATAATTTCCACTTCCTACACTAGCGCTATGTCGGTGAGTCTTCCAACAACTTGCTGTTTACAGACAGACACTTTACCAACTTGTCTCCTATACAATATGGTTCTCCTTACTTCTACCCTCCATAGGCGTTTCGTAGTGAGCCATTAAAAAAACAATATATAAAAAACAAACCCAATGTTATAATGTTCCTGACAATAGATGGCACCGCAATCTTCTTGACCGTAGCTCTGAATGTTGCCAGCCTGCGGAGAACAACCACGTGAATACAAGAGTTTTAAAATGTGTTTTTATTTTTTAACATTTTAAATGGCGTTTCCAAATTACATGCGATATTTTTTGTCTGTTTGTCGACAGATTTAATTATTTATTTTAAAGTTATTGACGATTGATGGACCAATATATTATTCATGTAGAATTACATAGTTCGACATAATTTGTCAATGACACAACAAAAGAAATAACTTAGTACAAAATAATGTGTTTTATATTTGGAGTGTTTGTAATTATTGTGTGCTTTTGTGATTATTGCCTAATACGAAAAAATCTATGTATACATATATATGTCAGAGACGGTCATTAGTTTGGTAGCTAAACGAAATGCAGCACGATCGCGGTATCGTCGGAGCTCGGCTAACTTCGTGCCTAGCCGACACAGCCTAGCCGATGAAGGCGCGTAGACGCCATCACACTTACCAACCGGCCTTCTTGAAGAGCGGTGCCTCCGTCCTAAGAACTGTCATTCGTTTTCGTTTGCTAACGTCAAGAGAAGATTTCTAGATTGTTCTAAGACAACAAACGTGATAGGTGTAACTCAATATTTCTCTTAACTCGATCACCCTATTCGCCCCTACGATATCTGACGATGCTGTTAGTAATTGTGATTTCTCCGACATATGTATATATTTTTAATGATTGGATTACTGGTGGCCCGGAGGCCTTTACAGTTTCACCAGGACAGGTGAGCGAGCAAAAGCTCAGCCAGCAGTTGTGGGATCAGCTAACAGCTGCCCGAGCGCCTCCAAAGAAGACCTAACATGTAGTATCTTTGTCATAACGAACCTGCTGTCAGTGGGACCGGCCATTCTCATCACTTGAGACCTCATGAAGCGGTAGCTATGGGAATTGCATATGTGTCTGCAGCTGCAAAAACCAAGAAAATCAACAAAAACAATTTTCCAACACAGGTCCAACAACGACTCTCCAGACGGCTATGGCCGTTCCACCCTTCAAATCGCATTACTGCTTCACGGCAGAAATAGGCAGGGCGGTGGTACCTACCCACGCGGACTCACAAGACGTCCTACCACCAGTAATTACGCAAATTAATTTTGCGGGTTTGATTTGCGGGCTAAGTACGTATTTCATTAGGAACATTGGTACCCGCCTGCGGGATTTGAACCCTATCAC
The DNA here is from genome assembly GCF_030267445.1 of Bombyx mandarina. NCBI lineage: Eukaryota > Metazoa > Arthropoda > Insecta > Lepidoptera > Bombycidae > Bombyx > Bombyx mandarina. The sequence goes on along the minus strand of NC_143229.1, from coordinate 18,933,045 downwards.
AGTCATGTCGCTCGATACGAATGCACCGAGCGTCTTATCTTTTAGGCCGCAGTGATATTCAAAATCAACAACCACACCCTATAAAGTTTCATAAGAACGTAATAAAATTACCCAGCCTCCTTTGACGTCACTCTTGTGTTTAACCTGCCAAAGAAAGAAGACATTAAATTCATGGTCTTCTGCTCCTCACATCGATAACCCTCAATGCTGAGGGTCATGGCTTCTCTGAGGAATATTCTCTCGGACTATCTTGCGAGAATAGACGAGGAATCTATTCTTGACTGCGTGTGCATTTTTTTTTATTGCATAGATGGATGAACGAGCTCAGCCCGCCTGGTGTTAAGTGGTTACTGGTGCCCATAGACAAGTATAGTTACATCGGCTGCCCCGCCTTTCAAACCGAAACGCATTACTGCTTCACGGTAGAAATAGGGTGGTGGTACTTACCCGTGCGGACTCACAAGAGGTCCTACCACCAATAAGGAGAAATTTCTCGATGTTCAAACTTTCACAAAAGGTATATTACCACACACAACAACCCACAGAATCTCTCGCCAGATCCGGGGTAGATTTAGGGAAGCACTGCTCTTGCTAGGACTAGTGTTATCAAATTCTCTTAGGTTGAGCTCGTGAGCTCACCTACAGACGAGAGGCTTGTGGAGAGTACTCAACGGTAGGCAGCGGCTCGGCTCTGCCCCTGGCATTGTTGAAGTCCACGGGCGACAGTAATCACTCACCATCAGGTGGACCGTATCCTCATCCTCGCCTACAAAGGCAATAAAAAACATAGTTGAAATAGCTTTTAGGTTACCAACGATTAGGTAGGGATAAAAAAAAATACCATCCCAATTTACGAGGCTTCTGATTTTGACCAATAATGGAATATAATTTTTCAACGCCACTACCTGAAAGATATCAATTGACATGTTAATACTCGATCCAATTTTATGAGGAGGGGAAGATAATTTAAAACTTAGATTCACAAGACTACGAAAAAAAATCGTAAAACTTAATGAACAGAGATTCTTTTTAAGGAATTTTACGACATGGTAACTAAGACCTTTAGGTTATGTCTTATTTTAATTTATATTCTTATTTTTATGAAAATTGATTATATGGAGTGAAATGAAATAAAATGAAGATGATAAATTTGAGACATTAATCAACGAAGATGAAATTAAATGAAATGAGATGAGATATGGGATTAAATATAATCTCAGTAAAATGGTGGTCATTTACTGTGATTTTTTTCAGTGGACTTTTTGGAGAATCCCGAGAAGTTACGTCCAGCGGCTTTGTTTCATTTCCCCATTTGTGCACTTTCACAGATACTAAACAGTTAATAAACCATCGTTATTACACATTTAAACATGAAGAAACACTAAATAGACAAAACAAAATAAATCACACAACTTCACTCCTCGCGTCCCGCCAAAAAGTCCGAATAGAGATTCAAGCCATTGTCAACTCGATTTTTTCTTCCTACCTACAGCTAGTAATCTCAAGGGGTTATAGCTTCATCAAACGGGTAAATGAGCTCACGGGCTCATCCTGAGAGATTTACCAACACTAGCCCTAGCTAGAGCAGTGCTTCGCAGAATCTACCACTGGAGTCATGACCCGCTGAGATTTTAATATCCGATAGGCCCTTTTTTTCTAGGGCAAAGGGCAGAAGGTGATCCCTGGGCTCGTTCACACGGCTAAGCAATGAAATAAACGTTACAAAAGAAATTGCAAAAATCGATTCGACTAACGGTAGTGTTCGCTGATGTCTTCATAAAATATCATTTTCATTTTCTCAATGAAATTCCTGTAAAATAAATTTACATAATCATCATAATATTTCGTTGAAAACGATTTATTTAATATTAAATTGACTGATTAATATTTAACTGAACCGATTTTGACCGAAAAGCGACACAAAAGTGGTTCCAATTCTGAGTCAGTATTTGGGTTATCTTTCCCCCACGAGGCTCCGTCCACACTGGCCCACATTTTGATGGAAATGTGGCAAATCCAAGCCATCGTCTCGTCTACAGCAAAGGAAGTTGTTTCTCGCGAAACAACGAAATAGAGCCGAGAAAAATACTCACGATTCGCTAGACTCCATGTCCAACGCCACATTTACCAATGAGCTGCGATCTAAAATGTTCTGTTTGACTGAAAGAAATCACAATAAAAGTTATTTAAGCATCCTCAATGACGTAACCAAGTTTGAGACAGAGTTCTTATCTTTCCACACGGTGCAAATTAAGGATGGAAATACTAACTGCTGGCTTGAGTGTCTTTTCAGCTTCGCCAGAGTAGGTAGACGAGCATGATCCCAGCCATATTGGGTCGGAAAACAACTGGAGGGCAGCTGCTTTGCGACTCCATCTACTATCGGATTGGGATCACGACCCGCTGAGAAGATCCAGCGATTAACTCAACGGGCTGATGCTATGGGGTTCACGTCAAACTCTTCGGGAGGATCGATGAGTAGGACTACCAGGGTGCCTATGCCTGCTCCTAGCGCTAGACTGCGGGTGGCTAATAACAGTGTTAGTGGATCGGAGGTGGGTCCGCTTACATTTGTATTTAGGGCGTCAACGGTCATTGGGTCTTACGTGAGCCGGGAAAACTCCACTAGTAAGGGACATTTGATGAAGCTATCCATCAAAGCTAACTAGAGGGGATCGAGAATCATAGAGTACCTACCCGTTGAATGGTTGTTGTGTAATTGTTGTTAAGCAGCGCTGGGGCTCGGACTTTTAGCATTGGTAGGATGATAGTAGGATGATTGCATTTAGTGCACAAATTTGTGTATACCCAAATACCAATTTTTCTATTAAAATACGTACTTCACAAATATTCAGGATTGACTTCCACGGTGAAGGAATAACATCGTGTAGTAAAAATCAAACCGCAAAATTATAATTTGCGTAATTACTGGTGGTATGACCTCTTGTGAATTCGCACGGGTAGGTACCACCGCCCAGCCTATGTCTGCCGTGAAGCAGTAATGCGTTTCGGTGGACAGCCTTTGTAACTATACTGAGACTTTAGAACTTACATCTCAAGGTGGGTCGCGCATTTACGTTGTAGATGTCTATGGGCTCCAGTAACCACTTAACACCAGATGAACTGTGAGCTAGTCCAGCCATTTAAGCAATAAAAAAAACGATGCTCTCTAAAAGATTGATCTAAGATTATGTGCGTGTGTGTGTTTTCTTCTTGTGTGGGTGTGTGCTTTTGTGACTACGATAATTTCCACTAAACATAAAAAATTGCGTAGGTTTTATTCAAATTAAACCGGTACCCAAAGTTATATTAAAATTTGTAAGAATCTTTTCACGTTGTAACATCAAAAAGCTCGTCATCCGATCTAAGCAAAACCTACACGAAACACAATGTTCTTTAAAAAAACAAAACAAAAAAACTTCAAGATTTAACTTACAGCTTTTAAAAGGCATCTTCACGATGCTTGAGATGCGTCTTTGGGTCCAGTACCTAGGAAAAAAAAGAATCAACATTTTTCTATACAAAAAATTTTTCGAACATCAAAGGTCCCCCTGGTGTTAATTGGTTAGAGCCCATAGATATCAATAATGTAAATGCCGTCACCCACCGTAAGACATGAGCTCGAAGTTTCAGTTCTATTTACTACGATTCACTATGTTATTCCTTCACCGTGGAAGCATTTGTAAGTAAGTACGTATTTAATTAGAAAATGGTATTCCTTCACCGTGGAAGCCAATCGTGAGCATTTCTAAGTACGTATTTCATTAGAAAAAAAATGGTACTTCGCCCGATACGAATGCACAGGGCATCTTATCCTTTAGTCCACGGCGACTTTCATTAGATTAATAATAATTATCAACAAAGACACATATTCCTACAATAATCATACGACATACTCATTAGTCATTGAAACTGTTCTTACATGTTTTTTTTATTGCTTAGATGGGAGAACAAGCTCACAGCCCACCTGGTGTTAAGTGGTCACTGGAGCCCATAGACATCTATCTACAACGTAAATGCGCCACCCACCTTGAGATATAAGTTCTAAGGTCTCAGTATAGTTACAACGGCTACCCCACCCTTCAAACCGAAACGCATTACTGCTTCAAAAATAAGCAGGGTGGCCACAAGAGGTCCTACCACCAGTAATTAAATCCCTTAACAAACGCTCTACTAACTATTATTTATTAAGCACATCTCATTGTAACTATTTTGCAAGCGAGTAAACAGTCCTTAGACCATTGATTTTCAAATTTCATGAAAAACAAATTTAATGTAAAGTTTGAACGTCAAAAATGTGCCGTGCAGAAAGAAAAAACTTTGAGAGCCGCTGTCTTAGAACCGGCAAGCAAGCAAATTTCCTATTGGCCCACAATACGACTTAACATACGACTTAACCACTTAACATCAGGTGGGCAGTGAGCTCGTCCATCCATCTAAGAAAAAGAAAAAATACGAAAACCTCAACAAACCTGCTATTCGAATCCTCTAAATAAATTCTTCTAAATCTGCAATCGTCGCAAAGATCATCGGAATCAACTAGAAGGAATTTAAGAAAAGAAGATTTATTTATTTATTTTTTATTGCTTAGACGGATGAATCAGCTCACAGTCCACCTGGTGTTAAATAGTTACTGGAGCCCATAGACATTTACAACGTAAATGCGCCACCCACCTTGAGATATAAGTTCTAAGGTCTCAAGTATAGTTACAACGGCTGCCCCACCCTTCAAACCGAAACGCATTACTGCTTCACGGCAGAAATAGGCAGGGCGGTGGTACCTACCAGTGCGGACTCACAAGAGGTCCAACCAACAGTAAAAGGTTCCTACAAAATAATATGAAAAAAACTCAACACTAAAAGGGTTAATATTGCGTATTTTATCGACTTCTACTTCGACGATGCACTGATTTTATTTCATTAAAGTTTTTTTTATTAATTGTGTTTCAGTTTATTATTATTTATCAAGTATAAGTACATTACGCGTCCAAAAAAGAGTAAAACAAATGAAATAAAAAAAAAACATTACGACAATAAAATTAAAAACATTTTGTACCAGAATCTAGTTTCGATGACGGAGACCTCTGGCAGTAATTGACACTACTCTCTAATCTGTAAATAAATAAAAAATTGGCGACTGGAGAAGCTACCGAAAATAATAAAGTGCTTAAGATGAGACCTATACTCAGAATTGGGTGGAGATAGAAGATGAGAGAGAAGAAAAAAATAAAAATAAACCACGCCGTTAAAAAACACGTCCAGTAAACTCGTTTAGGGAACCAGCTCGCGGCCCACCTGACGTTAAGTGGTCGGGGCCTTTTTTTTATTGCTTAGATGTGTGGACGAGCTCACAGCCCACCTGGTGTTAAGTTGTGGCGGGTAGCCATCATACAACGCAAGATAATTGACAGTTGCCTGAATCTCGCTTACGACATTTTCAAGATAAAGCGCATATATACAAGTTCCGAACAACAACGTTCGGACTGTCGGTCTACCGAGCAATATCACCCGCTCGGTGGAAGATCTTCCCTTTGTCGTTTAAGCCACTCCCAAAAAGTGGTTACTGGAGCCCATAGACATCTACAAAGTAAATGCGCCACACACCTTGAGATATAACTTCTAAGGTCTCAGTATAGTTATAACGGCTGCCCCACCCTTCAAACCGAATCGCATTACTGCTTCACGGCAGAAATAGGCAGGGTGGTGGTACCTACCCGTGCGGACTCGCAAGACGCCCTACCACCAGTAAAAAAATAGTTTATAACAATGCTTAACATCAGATAAGATTAGGCGTAGAATGTATATTTCTTTTCTTGGCGGGCGAACCGACACATTGCCTCTCTGAAGGTGAGCGGCTACCGTTGCCCGTGGACATCAGCCAGGGGCACAGGCAAGCCGCCGCTTATTTACCTAGCGACGTCCGATTTCTTTGCGGCCGGTAGCTCGGATTTCTTCAACGCCATATTAGCTATTTCCGTGGACGCTCCTAGTTCTAGAAATAGCAATAATAATAAAATCATTTATTGCCTTTCACACAGATTTAGATTATTACAGGTAGATAAATAAAACTATATCGAGACCTTAGAACTTATATGTCAAGGTGGGTGGCGCATTTACGTTGTAGATGTCTATGGGCTCCGGTAACCACTTAACACCAGGTGGGCTGTGAGCTGGTCTACCCAACAAAGTAATAATACTAACTCAAGAGCAGTTGCTTCGCGAATGAATCTACTATCGGATCGGAATCGCGACCCGCTGAGAAGATGCGGCGAGAAACTCAGCGGGCTGATGCATGGGTTAGGTTGAACGTCGACCTCTTTGTCGAGTTGGCCGAGTAGGGTTACCGGGGTCCCTAAGCCTGCTCCTAGTGTTAGAGCTGAAGGCGGCTAATCCAAGAGTTATTGGATCTGATGGATCCTTAAGGACGTGTCTAGGGCGACGACGGTGACTGGCTCCTGCGTGAGGTCCGAATGTTGTTGTTCGGAGCTTGTCTTGGGAGCTTATCTTGAAAGTGTCGTAAGCGGGATTCAGGCATCTGTCAAATATCTTGTGTTCTATGATGGCTACTCGCCACTTCACAGAGGACCTATCTTCAAGGACCAACTTACATGCCTATGGTCATGATCCTCGATGATTAAGCGACGAAGAAGAAGAAGTGTTAAAAAGGGATGCTGGAAATCCCCAAGGACACTTACCAGCTATTCTCATATCGCTGCATACGGTTCTGTTCTGCAAATAACAAAAGAAAATATAGGGTTATCTTAATAGTCTGTAGCCGCAAAAACTGTTGAAGCAGTACTAGCGCCACTAATTGTTGTTCCAAAGGTCATGGGTTCGATTCCCACGTCGGGCAAACGTGTGATGAACAAGTTTGTTTGATCTTCGTTTGGGCGTTTATTATCTATATAAAAACATACGTATACAAGTAAAACGTGTATAAATATGTTTGTCTGTCACTGGTGGTAGGACCTCCTGTGAGTCCGCGCGGGTAGGTACCAGCGCCCCGACTATTTCTGCCGTGAAGCAGTAATGCGTTTCGGTTTGAAGGGTGGGGCAGCCGTTGTAACTATACTGAGACCTTAGAACTTATATCTCAAGGTGGGTGGCGCATTTACGTTGTAGATGTCTATGGGCTTCAGTAACCACTTAACACCCGGTGGACTGTGAGCTCGTCCACCCATCTAAGCAATAAAAAAAAAATTATTATGCCACTCCAATTGTAAATGTGGGATATGTCAATCTTATAAAATTGAATCAAACTTACGCTGTCGTTCGAATCGTTTGAATAAATCTTCTGACAGGACATATCGTTCCTTGAAGGACAATTAGAAATAATAGTATTATTGTCTAAATCACGTGAAGGCTTTAGAGGAAGAGGTAGTCCTAAGAAGAAATGGATGGATTGCGTGAAAGACGATATGTGTAAGAGGGGAGTGAGCAAAGAAATGGTATATGATAGAAGAGTATGGAAGGAGAAGACATGTTGCGCCGACCCCAGGTGACTGTGAGAAGGGCAGGAGAATGATAATTATGTCTAAATCACGTGTGTCCTAAATTATACGTTGGAGTTTTTGAATCAAAAAATCTATCGGCCATAGAGCAAAATCGTCAATAATATGTTCATCCTTTACTGGTGTTAGGACGTTTTTTAACTTTAAAAACGAAAAAAAGCACATAAAACCCGTTTCCCGCAAAATGAGTAGTTTTCTTTTAATACGCTTTTATTAGCTTCAGACGTATGTAAGTTAGTATGTAACGGAATATTTGAACATGATTTTGACCCCCTTCAAAACGCCGGATTAACTCGAAATTTGATAAACTTATTAAGGATCGATGACAATTCAATATTTAAAAAAAAAAAATATCAACAAAAAAATGAGAAATAAATAATAGTTTAAAAAAACTATCAAAATACGCTTTTATAGAAAATACAACTAAAAATAGAAAAAAAAAATTAATAAATTCGAATTAAAAATAGTGTAAGAAAAAATGATTTTATTGTAAAAAAAAGCGTGGGGGCATGGTATCAGTAGTTATAAATATTTTATGAACAGATATGAGTAGAAGGGTTATTTTGATAATATCCTGAAAAGCATCCCATGCTTTTTTACAATAAAATTATTTTATCTTACACTATTTTTAATTCAAATTTATTAAAATTTATTTTATTTTATTAAATTTTATTATATTTTATTAAATTTATTAATCTATGTTTTAGTTGGATTTTCTATAAAAGCATATTTTGTTAGATTTTTTTAAACTATTATTTATTTCATTGGCTTTCGTCGCTATGAAATAAAATAAAAAAGCATAATTACCGTTCTTTCGAAGACTGAACGTTGTTGAAGTGGTCTAATAACTCTTGAGTTACCACAGTCGTTATACCCGTGTCTGAATTCAAGAAAATATCATGCTAATTGATTATTTCAAATCATCATAGTGGTTGCGGCCTAAAGGTTAAGACGTCCGTGTGCTTAGTGCGAGTGTCTTAACTTTCTCGATAGCGTAAAAGTTAAGCCAATTTTGTATGCAGTTGGAGCAGCGCCCCTAGCGGCAAACGTAGGCAAACGTTCCAACCCCATACAAATATGAGTTAACTTTTACGCTATCGAGAACGTTAAAAAACTCGCACTGAGCACACCGGTGCATCCGTATCGCGCGACGCGAATGTGCCGGTGTTCGAATCCCGCAGGCGCCTTAAACAATTATACTAAACACGTAATTTACTGGTAGTAGCACGTGTTCTGAGTCCGCACGGGTAGGTACCACCACCCTGCCTATTTCTGCCGTGAAGCAGTAATGCGTTTCGGTTTGAAGGGCGGAGCAGCCGTTGTAACTATACTGAGACCTTAGAACTCATATCTCAAGGTAGGTGGCGCCATTTACTTTGTAGATGTCTATGGGCTCCCGGTAACCACTTAGCATCAGGTAGGCCGTGATCACCCATCTAGCAATAAAATCAAAATATACAAGTGTGGTTACTATAAGATTGGGAGATAAACCTCGAGCTTCAAGGCTGTTTCTATTATTATTGTTGCTGTCTTTGGACCCCACGGTTAAGCACAACACTAGGAGACGTTAAAAAAATAAGCATTGTCTTCTGTTACTTTAAATTCGCAAAGTAATTCTGCGTTTCAACTTCAAATATTAGTCGTGTATTGAGAATCCGAAATCGTATTCAACGCCATCTAGTATCCGATAGAAAAACGAACACTGAAATAATTTTTAAATAAGACAATAGCAATGCAACTTTAATACACGCAGGTTCGTTTAACTTGAACGGAAACAACTTTGATTTATTGATAATTATTAATTTCTACAAAACGAAAGTACTGAACCATTTTTGATGAAACTTCAAGAAAATTCAAAATTCGGCTGACTGATAACTAAATTCTTGAAAAAAACATTCGACAAAAAGCATTTTAAAGATTATTAGATAACTTTTTTCACAGTTCAAAAATGTACACTAAAAATCGATTACAAAAATAATTAATGCGGTAAACAATCAAAGCTTACGAAATAAACAGGCAATTTGAAAAATAAATACGTAATTTATTTCGATGCCCAATTAAATATTTACCGATGCAAACTTTTCTTATGGGTCGATTATTCTGAAAACAAAATAAATAAAAATTACTACTTCCTATCAACAGTTTTTTTAAGCTATTGCAAAACTTTTACCGTGGGCTTTGAGCGCGGCGACCGAATTAAGAAATTCCGTAACGAAATTAAAATAACAATAATTAAAATAAAATTAAAACACCCTCCACTCCGCCTACCATGTAGCTCGCGTTCAACACATTCACGCTTTTGCGTTGCGCTTGTGTAGTGTTTGTGAAAAAGCGCGCGGCGTGACGTCACACTGCATGCGCATCATGAAAAGTCTGCTCATTTCTCTCTCGCGCGGTCTAGCTTATGAGTGTGAAGGGGACAATTAATGTTTTGCTTTTGTTAATGTAAAATATAGTGCGGTCTTATTTGTTATTGTTTTAATATTAAATTATTATTGTCCAATTATAATTGCATAAGTTGACAAAAAATGCTATGCAATAGCTTTACCGCGGCAGTCCCCGAGTGCCACATGTGTTTATTTTTGTAGCACGAATAAACAAATTCTCATCTACTTGAAGCTAATTTCCAGTCACGCTGTCCCGTCACCTTAAGACGTGAGGTCGATATCACAATTATTTATTACGCAAGCTCTTGTATATTATGATAAGCCAGCATCCGGTCACCGCTCTCGTCGAACCCGTCGCTTGCGACGAAGGGCTCGACGAGTAAATTAACTCTCAGACACAACCCACTGAGTTTCTCGTCGGATCTTCTCAGTGGGTCGCGATTCCGATCCGGTGGTAGATTCTGCGAAGCACGACTCTTGCTAGGGTTCGTGTTAGCATCGTCGTCAGGTTTGAGCACCGTGAGCTCACCTACTAGCTACGGTTGCGCTGGAAAAGCCTCTCTAGGCTACCAGCTAAGGTAGGAAAAAAAAAAAAAGATAAGCCAGTAGGTACGTGTTGTGACATAAATACACATACGATACTCTTACAAGTAAAAAAATTACCCTAAAACAAGCTAAAACTTTTAATTAAACCTTACCTTTTCTCCTTTTTTGTATGTCACAACAATAGGATCGCGAATGGCTTGCGTCTTGCTGTAAAAATTTGAAAGCATTTAAACGATTCCACAAAAGAACGACACTAGCTCCATCTATTAACGGAAATAATGCATTACTCCTTATTAAAAGTAGCAACATCTATTGACCGCGGAACTGAACTATTTCCGATAGATGAAACTGCTAACTTTCATAAAATGGCGGGGCATTGTAAGTATAGTACATCACTTTTGATGTTTCAGTTTCACTCTTGGTGCTTTTAGGCCTCTCAACCACCGGTCACCGTCATCGTCAAACTCGTCGATTACGACGAAGAGTTCGACGAGCGAATTAATCCATTTCAAAATTGGTAACTGAAACATTTTTTTTTCTTACCTATTCGATGGTAGCCTATGAGGCTATTCCAGCTACGCTCGGATGGGTACGTGAGCTGAAGGGCTCAACCTAAGAGAATTTGCTAACACTAGCCATAGCAAGAGCAGTGCTTCGCTGAATCTACCCCCATATCGCAATCGCGATCCACTGAGAAGATCCGGCAAGAAACCCAGTAGGCTACCTTGGTTATTTTCGGGCTGGGCAATTGGTGGCCCGGCCATTCGACCGTTGGGATCAACGGCTACCATTTCCTCCTCTTTTCATTATCAAACACAGCTCTTGATCTACAGAGTCCTTTGTGAGCAAGTAAATAAGATTGAACTACGAAATTACAAATGCATCAATTTAAAATAGTACCTGTCAATTTCGTTATAACCTGGTCCACTATAATTAGATCCCTTCTTATCCGTGCTTCGTTTCGTTCTCCGCGTCCTCCTATATTTGGTTCTAATTTTAGGTTTTCTAATTTGTTTGGCTGATGCGCAATCATTGAAAATTCTCTTCGAACATTTGCCGCAGAATATAGCGCCCTTGAAGATTTCCGCGTTCAGCAGATCAGTTTCGCTGCAGACGACTGTCAGATAAATAATTGCTTGTCTTTATTAGTCGGTTTACGGACGACAGTTGTCAAGTTGTTGATAACGTCAGTAGCAGAACTATTCGAACTGCTAGCGCTGACGTCACGCGAGAAGAGAGATAAACGTGTCATAAGCCAATGCTTGGGCCGATCGTGCCTCTCTTGTTCCACGCTCTCGCTCAGGCTCGGGCGAAACGTGACACTTTTTCATGCGTGCAGCCAGTGTTGTACTATTTTTAAAAGACTTCATGACCGTACGTATGTTTTGTTGCGAGCGGTTTTAAGAGGGTGTGTAGCCGGCAGCCCACAGCTGCGGACACGCGTATAAGCTGATTTGCTAGAAACCCACAGATGATAGGAGTAGGACGTATGTATGACGTAATAATGTATTTGTATGTTGTTTACATCAGCCCTAATATTTGTGTTTCAGCTTCAAAGGCGGCACCGTTAGAAGGTAATGTCCCATTTTCAAATTCTACGGCATACGTCAGGGAAACTTATCGCTCGGTATGTCTCGTGTAACAAACAGTCAATAAAACGACTGCGCAAATTTCACAGAACTCGTCTGAACGCGACTACGCACACTAAGGAACATCATTCGAAAGATCTTCAATAAGCTAAACGTAGAAAAAATCGGATACCAATTTTTGCTAATGAAATACATACTTAACAAATGTTCACGATCAACTTCCACGGTAAAGGAATAACATAGTGTAATAAAAATCAAATCCGCAAAATTAGAATTTACGTAATTAGTGGTGGTAGGACCTCTTGTGAGTCCGCACCGAAAGGTACCACCGCCCCGCCTATTTCTGCCGTGAAGCAGTAATGCGTTTCGGTTTGAAGGGCGGAGCAGCCGTTGTAACTATACTGAGATCTTAGAACGCATATCTCAAGGTGTGGGTGGCGAAAGTTTAAATCAATTCCCAATGATAGGCTGTTTGTAAAAGATGTATGTACTAGGTTAGGCGCTTAGTATAAAGTATAATGATATATGATTGTCCGTTCGAAAACGCAATTAAAACATTGGTACTAACAACATTTGTGGCATCTGTTGTGGAAGCTGTATCCCTCCCAAACCACAATATCTTCGTTACGATGTAGAGATTCGTGACAGTGATCGCATACTTCACAACTGTAAAATTCATGTGGTAGATTTTCGATAATATCTTAGGCACTGTGTTCCCTAATGTACCCTTTGCCCATAAATATAAAAAAGATATTAAGAAAGCAACTGGGACGTGACTTTTTGTCTTTGTGCCACAGTATTCAAATTTATCGTAAGTCTGTGTGGCTGTATGGTCACTTTAATTGTCATCTTCTTCTATGAGGGCTAATTGCTGAGAGTTAGTTAAGTCATCTTACTGGTGGTAGGACCTCTTGTGAGTCCACGCGGGTAGGTACCACCACGCTGCCTATTTCTCCGTGAAGCAGTAATGCGTTTCCGTTTGAAGGGTGGGGTAGCCGTTGTAACTATACTTGAGACCTTAGAACATATATCTCAATGGTGGCGCATTTACGTTGTAGATGTCTATGGGCTCTAGTAACCGCTTAACACCAGGTGGGCTGTGAGCTCGCCCAGGCATCTAAGCAATAATAATAAAAAAATCATCGAAGTCTTCACTTTGTACTGTATTAGCCATGACCAGCGACTTCGTCCGCGTGATCACGGGAATGCGTCAATTTTTCTAAAGATACTAAAACAGTTTCCAGCCAGACTAATGGCTTAAAAGGTCACTTTAAAAAAAACATGGTAAAAAGGACAAACAAATATATTATCACATTTTTTATTGCTTAATTGGGTGGACGAGCTCACAGCCCACCTGGTGTTAAGTGGTTACTGGAGCCCATAGACATCTATGACGTAAATGCGCCACCCACCTTCAGATATAAGATCTAAGATTCATTTAATTCATCATTCAATCATTTAATTTAGTAATTAAGTATTAGTGTGGGTGTCACTTTATATAACGGCAGAGCTACGCTTCAAGCGAGAATTCTGCTAAGCGGCAGAAATGAGCAGGATGCCACGAAGGAGCTAAAAGTACAGCTTATAAATAATTTGTCATTAAATATTTGTTACTACATAATGCTGCGTTGCATACGTACGCCATTTTGAACGATCAGCTTTTTCTTTATTTTTGGATATTTTTACATGTTTTTATTTATTTATTTTATGATTAATTTTTCACGTTATTTCCCTTTGCTACATGACACTGGAGTTTTGATTGTAAATAAGTCAGATAAACTAAACTTCAAATAAACTTTTTCTCTAAACAAAAAAGTTTTTTTAATGAAGGTCAAATTTAATTTCAAATTAGTGTGTTCACTGAAAACTAGATGGCGTTGTTCTATTTCGTTTCTAATCGCGCGTTTCAATTTCTTACGACGAATCAAAACTATAACAGTCGAAAGTATAGTTTAATGATGAGCGAGCAACGAACAATGGACGTTTAGTTATTTAAATGCGGAGACATTCAAATGGTTTTTAGTTGTAAAGTTAGTGAACGGTCGTTTACTTCTTTTGTCTATTTTATGTACATATGAAAACGGTCAATTCGTTCCTTGTCGTCTGGTTCGTGGCCGTCTTTTAGGAGGTCATTATAAGTAAATTCCTGACTCTGGTCACGTCCGCCCTCGTTCCATTTCTCTCTTTATTTTCGAATTCTTGTCGAGTATCTGTCTTAGTCTGTGTCTAGTTGTAGGTGTCTTATGTACCGTCAAACAGGTTGCACGCCACGACAGTTAGTTTATTAATATTTTTTAAGTTCCTGTTTGTCTTCTAAAAAAAATACTAATTAAAAGATAGGTAGCTGATCTGAACACAATTTAACATCTTTCCTCTATAGACTAATAATCATTCAGTGACTACGGTGGTCGACCAGCGATTTCTACTCCCCCCCCCCGCCGGCTTTCTTCCCCGTCAGGGGTATCTTGCTAAACGAATTCAGTCCTTGTGGTGTTCTATTATAACAATGACAGGTAATATAAATGCGGTCTCAGATCCGAAAGCTCATAACGGCTTTTCTTAGATGGTGGACGAGCTCACGGCCCACCTGTGTTAAGCTGTTAACGGAGCCCATAGATATCTACAACTTAAATGCGCCACACACCTTGAGATATAAGTTCTAAGGTCTACAACGGCTGCTCCGCCCTTCAAACAGAAACGCATTACTGCTTCACGGCAAAAATAGGCAGAGTGGTGGTACCTACCCGTGCGGACTCACAAGAGGTCCTACCACTAGTAATTACGCAAATTATATTTTTTTTTATAATTCAAATTATAGTTCTTTAGGTGCCAGCGAGATGCGGACACTACCTCATCGTAAGATCTCCCGCGTTACGTAAATTTGAGGTCGTTGTGGCCTAATGAATAAGGTCTCTACTGGTGTCGAGCTATGCGATTATCTCTTATTTAACCTGTGTACACCCAAACCTGAGTGAAGGTTTCTTCATAAGCACTATATTCTTTCCGGTGTCTTGGCTTTAGCATCCACCAGTACCATCCCTAGCAGCTATTTTGACCTGGTACTGACTTACATGCGACTATACCATTTCAAAAACTCAAGTACTTAAGAAAAGTTCACAAATTATTTCCACGATGATGGAGAAACAGGAGTGTGATAGACCTCAAATATGAAGGTGAACGGCGGCATTCACGTTATGATGTCCACGGGCTCAAGCAACCACTTAACACCAGGTGGGCCGTGAGTTAATTAACCGATTAATGAAACAAAAAAAAACACAAAACAAAGGCTTGTTATAAAATTTATTTTTCACAAAACAATAAAAAAAAAAAAATAGCAAAAAGGTACAAACGTGATCTGAACTAACCTAATTAATATAGGAATCATTTTCTAAACACTTATCCGCTAATCCACTAATTATCTCCAGCACCAACAAATTCGTAGGTATTAATATAAATAATTTATGAATATTTTTCATTTCGACTACTGGACGAAAAATTGAGTTCATGTAGATTCTGAATTTTCATAATTAATATACAATTACAATAGAAATGAATTAGTTTAATTAATGAAAAATCGATATCTTGGATATTCGACTCAACAACCTTCATTTTCAGGGTATGATTCTCAGTCTAGCACCCGGTTTAGTGGTCACGGAAGACATAAAAAATACTCTTCATATTTAATTATAAGGAAAGCGTTTTCCTCTTAGATTAATTACACCATCATTAGCATTAGATTTAGCACCTAATTTTCATTATTAAATCTACTTATAAAAACTTAACACACATAATTTTCGTTCGAAATTTCAGAGCTAGTAATGCGTTGGAATTATATTTTGATGGCGCTAAATACATTTATAGTAGATCATGTTTTTTTTATTAATATTAAAAATATTGTTTATTAAAAGAAACCATCAAAAACCTACCGAACAGCTCTGAAATTAAGAACCATAATCGCACTAACATTTACTGGCCTGCGAAAATGCTAACTAAAAATAATAATAAAATACATTGTAAAAATTTATATAGATATGTAGTTTTCTTTTTAAGTTATATTGTAGAGACGAAAATTGAGATCACAATAATTTTTTTTAAAGATCTATCAACATTTTTTAAAGATTTGAATATAACGCCATCTGCCGATGCGAGAAAGAACTGACTGGACTTTCCAATATTTTTTTAAAATAAAAAATGATGTTTTTTTTAATGTTTCATAAATCATTTTTCTATAGTATATTCCAAATTTATAATACAAAACTTATTACAATGTTGGCGGAAAACTTATTAAATTATAAATTTAATCCGTTAAAAACAGATGGCGTTTTAATAGAAAAATATAAAAATCACAAGTTCAATAAAAAATTAAACCAATTTGAGATCAAATATTATTGCCACTGTTACCAAAGGAAATTAAGAAAATTATACTAATAAAAAAATAATACTTAATACAGTACGAATTTTTACAGGAATACTGGCCCCATGTGTTTAATTAATTCTAAATAATACACATTTACAGCAAATGTTTCCGCTGCTAAGGTACACGAATACATAATTTGTTTCAGAAAAAGCTACCTTACGTCCTACAATATAAGGTCTGATTTTAACGTATATGTATTAGCGGAGCCAAACCAATCTCGACCTTAATATTCCTTTTAAAAATATCATAAAGATAACTATATTTACGTGCGTATACCTTATTATACTAGTAGTTTTATTGCTGGCTTTAAAATTTATACACAATATATATTTTTATTATATTACCTTGAAAATAAAATAGCACGCTTATATGTGCTTCTTCATATCAGGCCGTAAATTCAAGGAAAAAATAAATTAGGCCATCAGCGCAAAAGTGGCCTAACCCACATTTTTTTATATTCAAGCTTATATGACGTATATTGGAATTTATTTAGTGGTGGTCTCGCTAACTTACCGCCATAATTAGCTTTTAAGTTATCTTATTTACCGAATAAAAGCTTTCATATAACAACTTCTGCTGTTTACTCTCTAATCGCTACTTAGGACTATCCGCCCGCAGAATAGCAAGCGCTTTAGACGATGAGGCTCCGAGAAATTGAGATAACAATTCATTAGCATACTTATTAATAACATCGTGTATAAGAAAAATCTATTTATAAAACTATTCACTTAAATTTATATTAAAAATATTGTCATTTTTTATTTGAGCAAAAAAAATCACAATAACATAATGCCCTTATTATAAGTCTTTTTCGGTCGAGGATAATGTTGTCAGTAGATTTATTAATATACTAGAAGCGTCGCGTATTATAATTCACTTTGAGATTAATGAATCGGTTGATCTAGTTTTGCTATGGTACCTTCAACACGCAATAACGTACATTACGAATAAGAAGTCTTAACATAGACTTAAAAGCACACGGGAGGTCAATTAAGAACGGTAATCTTGGGTGAAGTTCGAAGGAACATACAAAACAGACAATAAATGTCTAAAATAAATGAATTTTAATCGGAAACTTCACACGACATTAAAACAATAGAGGTCAGAGATACTGAGAAGATTCAATGACGCTACCAAATAAGGTCTCACAATACTTTATAATGTTGAAGAAAGAAAAAACAAGTCACAAATGAACCACAGATTTCATAAAGGAAAAAATAAAAGGATAGTAATTTTCTGAACTTAATCGTGTGGCGTCATCTATATATCAAGGCTGGAATTTTTGTGCCGCCGTCTGCAAACCAAAAGCCGAACATCTGAGTCGGTTAAAATTGCTTCAAGAAACCTACAAACACATTCAGAGTTCAATTCAATTAATTTATCAATAATAAAAGTCAGCATTCTCTATAAATATTAAACACATCAAAGAAAGAAGACATTTTGAAGTCAATTCACTATATCCTTCGTATTTTCCTATTTCGGTCCTTCAGGATCATACCTTCAAATTGCCGTTATCTAGCGGTTACTTGAGTTAATGCTGAACGTGGTCGACGTCGCCCTAACCACGTCATTTCGGATCCACTAACGATGCTTTTAGATACCTCATGCACCGGTCATCGTCCTCGCCGAACCCGTCGCTTGCAACGAAAGGCTCGACGAGTAAATTAACCCACAGACACAGCCCACTGAGTTTTTTTAGTGAGTCGCGTTTTCGTTCGGTAGTAGATTCTGCTAAGCACTGCTAGGACCAGTGTTAGTAACACACCTATACGTCAAGGAGAAACTGAAATAGCTTCTCAAGGCTATCAGCAGAGGTAGGGAAAAAAAGAGCTGAACTCTGAATACCATACATAAGCCACAAAGTCTGACCGCCATTATTATAATCTGTTACTTAATCTAAATCACTTGGTAATTATTTATTTTTGCGGGTAATCTAAAACTGAAGATTCATTTCACGTTTTATTTACTCGTGTGAAGTTTTTAGTGATTCATGTATAAGCCAAGGAGGAAGCACGCACGCAGATTCATAATGTTGAGATAGTAATATACGCCTTACTTAGTGATCTTTAGGTCGATTCTTCAATGCCGCCTCATGTGCAGGCCGAGGTGATCGGAGCGCGCGAACGAGCGAGCGCAGACGGGGCAGGTGAAGGGGCGGAGCCCTGTGTGCTTACGAGTGTGCCGGGTTAGTTCGTCAGAGCGGGCGAAGCGCCATTCGCAGCCCGCCCAAGCGCAGGAATACGGTTTCTCACCTGGAAATGAAACCAAAATAACTATTAAATATCAAACTTAACTAATCAGAATACTAGAGCGAAGTTATAAAGTTGTTGTATGGTCATCGATTCTTCTTCGGCGAATATGATCTTAAAAGATACACTAATACCAAGTTAATAAATGCGTGTTACTAATAACGCATTTTGCTTTTGTATTAAAATTATTATTTAATCCAATTGATATCAAATAAATTTAGCAGATTAAAACTAATGAAAGAAGTTTGCATATAAAATTTTGTTTGAAATTTGTATGATAGCCCTGGAGTAGGGTTACGGAGATCGGACGTCGGGTGTAAGAGTGCAGGGGAGTCGTTTAGTGGGTGGGCCCTGAAATCCTTGGGCCCGCGATCTGCCCTCAACACCTGCAGATCGTTGAGTCTCACATATCCCGCGCGCCCCCTAGGCGCGGGGACCTCATAGGAGGTTCGGCCTCCGGCCCGAAAAAAAAAAAAGGTTTGCCCCATATAAGTATTAAGGGACCCTGATTTAAAAGTCAATTTTATTCTCGTTCTCGTTTTCACCTACGATATGATTTCAAAATTTCATAACAGTATTCAGCTAACTTGACTAACTGCCCTTAGCATTACCAACACTCACGAGCGACGATAATCAACTATAATATGAACTATTCTATTCACTTATTCGCTCGTAAAACTATTGAAAAAAAAACCCCACCTGGTCAACAGATGGCGCTGTTATAAAAAATTACCTGTATGCGTGCGCTTGTGCGCCTTCAGGTGCGAGCTCTTCGTGTAAACTTTATGACAGCCGACAACGTCGCATTTATGAAGCCTCCTACGACTCGACACGTCTTCGTTATTATTGAATACGTCTTTAGCGTCGTCTGTAGCGGTTTTCGTGAACGCGTCCGGGAACGCGTTTACCGAGCCGGCTATGACGTTTTGCAGTGCCGTGTTTATTAGGAAGTTTTTAAGTTCGACGTTGGATTCGCGGTTAGGAAGCGCGAATGGCACGATCGGCGGTAGGAATTGCTTTCGGAAATCCATTGCTAGTTTGGAGATATCGTTTGATGGAAGCGACTGATGCGATGTTTGATCTTGTTGTTTTAATCTGAAATTGTTTAGTTTAAATTTGAAAGGGACTTCGGTCGTCGTGGCCTAAAGGATAAGACGTCCGGTGCATTCGTGTGTAGCGATGCACCGGTGTTCGAATCCCTCAGGCGGGTACCAATTTTTCTAATGAAATACGTACTTAACAAATGTTCACGATTGACTCCCACAGTGAAGGAATAACATCGTGTAATAAAAATCAAACCCTCAAAATTATAATTTGCGTAGTTACTGGTGGTAGGACGTCTTGTGAGTCCGCACGGGTAGATATCATCACCCTGCTTATTTCTGCCGTGAAGCAGTAATGCGTTTCCGTTTGAAGGGCGGGGCAGCCGTTTTAACTATACTGAGACCTCAGAACTTTATCTCAGGGTGGGTAGCGCATTCACGTTGTAGATGTCTATAGGGGATGTCTATAGGCTCCAGTAACCACTTAACACCAGGTGGGCTGCGAGCTCGTCCACCTATCTAAGCAATAAAAAAACTGCCCTAGGGGAAATACGTAGGACATAAAAGTACCATTGCTGATTCTAGAATGACCAACTCAGGATATACAATCTATAAATATATAAAGGCAAGGACAAATGAGGTTATTGCAACTTTCTCCTGCTCGTCATCGAAGAAGTATTTTTCCTCAAAAATTAATGAACATTTTAGAGGTAGTAATGCAATCAAGACTGCGACTTTAGAGTTGCTGGCGACATTCATTGACGCGGGTAGTATAAACTCCGCAATGGCTTCAGAGACTATCTGAACACACCCCGAATATAGATTACATTTTGAAATCGTTCCGGCGAATTCACTTTATTCGCGATCAAACGGGATCCACAGTGCCGTGCCTAGAATACAGGGGGATGTAAAACGACAGAGGTTCATTAGGGTTAGGTATATACCTGTTGTAATTCTGTTTTGGTCTTCTTGCGTTCCTGAGGTCCGGCCCCATTCTGTGTTTCGGTATATGATGGCTTGACCTACAAAAAGTTAACGTAAAAGTTTTGAATTTAACTTATTAGTGCGCAGCTGTGACGATGCTTCGTTCGCACATCCTTATATCGACTATTTTTGTGGCACCGAGCTGATGAAATTGCTCGGTAGACCAACGGTCCAAATATAAGCTCACGGCCCACCTGATGTTAAGTGGTTACCGGAGCCCATAGACATCTACAACGTTAATGCCGCCACCCACCTTGAGATCTAAGTTCTAAGGTCTCAGTATAGTTATAACGGCTGAGTTTCTCACCGGATCTTCTTAGTGGGTCGCGTTTCCGATCCGGTGGTAGATTTTGCGAAGCACTGCTCTTGCTGGGGCTAGTGTTAGCATCTCTTTTCAAAAGTTGATTCTGTGAGTTTACCTACTTGTCAGGGCGTAAGTGGAATAACCTCTATGGTACCTCTCTAGGGAAAAATAAAAAAAGGTTAAGAGGTACTTACTCGATAAAGTTTTGATGTTCGGCAGATCCGTCATTGTTGTTCAATCTCGGCGACAGATTTGTTGATGCTGTAACGAAACAAATCGAATTATTGGAAAAGTTTTTTTTAAATCACTATTAAAAAGGTACTTCAAAAAATTTGGTGACTAATTTTTGAGGATACACATCGATAAACGATTATTTCGTAACGATAATTCACCAATTTTTTTTATTTATTTTTTTATTGCTTAGGTGGGTGGACTAGCTCACAGCCCACCTGGTGTTAAGTGGTTACTGGAGCCCATAGACATCCACAACGTAAATGCGCCACCCACCTTGAGATATAAGTTCTAAGGTCTTTACAACGGCTGCCCCACCCTTCAAATCGAAACGCGTTACTGCTTCACGGCAGAATTAGGCAGGGTGGTGGTACCCATCCGCGCGGACTCACAAGAGGTCCTACCACCAGTAATAAAAAAACATATTTTGACAAATAAGATATATTTAAAAATACATATTTTGTACACACTGGGCGCGGTCACCGTCTTTACCTATAACGCGTTTCAAATAAGAATGTGCATGGACCTGCGCCATATTGAGACGTCATAGGCGTCAAATCTAAAAAAAAATTGGTAAAGTCAGTAAAAAAGTTAGGATTTTTTAAATATTAATTTTTTAATCCAAATCTTTGAGTTTACCGATTCCACTCATCCCACTACTTGAGTTATCATCATCATCGTCGCCCGTCCATAGATTATGGGACTCGACGGTGTTGCAGCCTTGACTGTTAAATAGGTGTTTTATCTATACTACAATAATAATAATAATAATAATATTATAAAGAGGAAAGATTTGTTTGTTTGTTTGTATTGAATAGGCTCCGAAACTATTGAACCAATTTAAAAAATTTTTTCATTGTTTGAAAGCTACACTATCCCCGAGTGACATAGGCTATATTATTTTAAAAAAAAATAGGGATCCTTACTAAAACTCCAATAATGTTACGAAAATTAGAAACATAATAATATAAAAATTATAAAAAAAATGATAAAAACAAATATTATTTAAATGGAAATAAAAGTTCATTAAAATAATAATTATTATTTAAAGTACCTTTATGTTTTTCTATTTTTAGAAACCTGACGCAAATATAAGGGTTAGTTAATGTGTGTGTATTATAATTTTTTATTTTGAAATTTTTGTTAATGACCCGAGCGAAGCCGGAGCGTGCCTCTAGTTTTTTATATATTCTAAATTCATGTTTAATTTACCTCGACCAGTACTCAACCTAACAAGAAAATTATATAGGTGTAGGGTTCATTAAAACAAACATATTAATAGTCTTCATGATTAGGCAAAAAAAATCACTAAAAAATAGATGACAAACTTTTTTTGCTGCTGTCCATACTTTTTTCGAACTTTGACAAATCAAAGTCATTGACGTGCACATTCTTATTTGAAACGCACTGTGTGGTGTACAGAGATGGAGGTGTAAGCATTTTTATTTTTATTGACTTCAAATCATTATGCTATACGAAAATATACACTAAACTTATCGGGAAACAGTTCAAAAGGCATTGGTTAATTTAAGGCTATAAAATCTGTAGGGTTATGTTAATTTTTTCGAAATATAATAACATCTTACACACGTCAGCACTAATGCAATGCGCACGAGACCTACGGTAGACAGCGGCTTGGCTCTGCCCCTGGAATTGCTGACGTCCATGGGCGACGGTAACCGCTGACCATCAGGTGGGCCGTATGCTCGTCTGCCTACAAGGGTGCCAGCCCACTGAGTTTCTCGCCGGATCTTCTCAGTGGGTCGCGTTTCCGATCCGGTGGTAGATTTTTTTTTTTTATTGCTTAGATGGGTGGACGAGCTCACAGCCCATCTGGTGTTAAGTGGTTACTGGATCCCATGGACATCTATAACGTAAATGCGCGACCCACCTCGAGATATAAGTTCTAAGGTGTCAGTATGGTTACAACGGCTACCCCACCCTTCGAACCGAAACGCATTACTGCTTCACGGCAGAAATAGACGGGGTGGTGGTACCTACACGTGCGGACTCACAAGAGGTCCCACCACCAGTAAAAAACCAGTAATTCTGCTAAGCACTGCTCTTGCTAGGGCCAGTGTTAGCAACACCTCCTGGTTTGTGCCCCGAAAGCTCACCTATACGCTAGGGTAACGCTGATATAACCTCTCAAGGCTATCAGTATAGGTATAAAGAAAAAAAAAGAATAACAATACTTTTTTCTCCTACGTACGCCGAAAATTCGGTTTTTCTCCCGCTGTACAGGGAAGAAAGTGTAACTTTTCCTCCCAGGGTACAAGTGCGCATGCGCGTTAGTATCTACGTCTGCTCTCACGCACCTAAAATTCTCCGCCATTCTTGTGCTCGGGTAATTTGCAATGTTGTGCTTAGTGTAAAAGTGAAATAAACAAAAGGCAATAAGATTTAATAGTGAAGTATTAAACAAAGATTAGTTCATCAGACAGTTCTTATTCAATTAGTAGTAGTTTATTTAAAAATTAAAAAACAGTTAAATTGATTTTTTTATTAGTGGGGGGGCTCCGCCCCCTAACCCCCCGCCAGGGCTTCGCCCCTGGACCCCGGCTCGGTACTCCACGGGTGCTAAGTTTTTTACAATGTCGAACTTTCGGCCTGGTAGGAGAAAAAATAGGATGTGCACTGCGGGAAAAAAGTAGGACATCTCATCCCGCGTGTTTGCCATTTTACACGCGGGAGGAAATGTCCTACTTATCTCCCTTGGTGCATAATGTACTATTGCATAAACAAACCCAGGTTGAGCCTTATATCGGCGTGTTAATGAATCCACATCCTTATTCTAAAAATCACGGAATTCGAATCCGGTCAAATTTGAGGTTCTTAAAATGAAAACAATAAAGAGAGAAAAACAAAACGTTGTAAGCGCTTAAAACGCTACGTTTAAAACGTAATACACTCCACAGTTGATATTCATGAATATTAATGTATCTAACCGATTAACGTTTGTTAACTATACAAAAAAAAAGCCTTTAAAGCATACATTGTATGCTCATTTATGCCCATAAATATTGATAGCTTGGGCAACGCGAAACGTTTATTTCCTTCGATATCATAACAATTAATCGATTATTTCGCTAGTAGGAACGCGATATGATTCGCGAATTAACATCCGAATATCGACGTATCGGAAGCGACTACGACTATTATCGATTAAGTTTTTATATTACAATGTAATTCGTCCGTTCGCTATGTTAATGAAATCGAATCTAAGTAGCGGTGTGTAATAAAAATCAAACCCGCAAAATTATAATTTGCACTAATGCGTTTCGTTTTGAAGGGCGAAGCAGCCATTACTGTAAAAACTGAGACCTTAGAACTCATGTCTCAAAGTGGCATTTACATTCCGGTCATCGTTCTCGTCGAACCCGTCACTTGCGACGAAGGGCTCGACGAGTAAATTAACCCACAGACACAGCCCACTGAGTTTCTCGCCGGATCTTCTCAGTGGGTCGCGTTTCCGATCCGGTGGTAGATTCTGCGAAGCACTACTCTTGCTAGGGTCAGTGTTAGCATCACTCCGGTTTGAGCCCCGTGAGCTCCATCTACTAGTTAAGGTTACGCTGAAATAGCCTCTAAAGGCTATCAGCTTAAGTAGTAAAAAAATGTTAAAAAACTCGCACTAAGCACACTCAATAATCGAACGATTCTAGAAAATTCTCATGCAACTCAAGGCGATTGTTAGATGAAAATGCACTAAACGGACGGTATAATTTAACATAACTAATAAAACCGAAATTCTGAACGCCAGATGTTTACTGTGCCTTTGTCCCGGATCTCGACTGAAAATCAGCGCGAGCTGTTTATTTACGACCATCATTTACACCAAGACCGTATCGGATTTACATTTAAAAAAAAACGAAGGTATGTAACATTAATTGTTATTATTTGCATAACTGTTTTTATGTACGTACCTTTGTTTTTCCGAGTCTTAAACATAATTGCTTAGTTTTATTGTTCTTTGATTGCTCACGAGTTAAATTAGCATACATTGAAATGTTGGAGAATGTTGTATCGTGAACTGCAGAGCCTACAACGACCGGAGACACAGAGCGGCATTTAGTTTGTGTTCTGTTTGTTCATGTATCTTTGTTTGGTCTGCTTCCACCATCTGCAGACCTTCAAGTCTCACATACCCCGCGTGACCCCTAGGCGCGAATACCTCGTAGGAGGTTCGAACCCTGCCCGAAAAAAAAAAACTTAGTTGACTTTTCGGCTCATTTCAAAGCAGATATTTTTTTATTCATTTTTACTGGTGGTAGGACCTTTTGTGAGTCCGCAAGGGTAGGTACCACCACCCTGGCTATTTCAGCCGTGAAGCAGTAATGCGTTTCGCTTTGAAGGGTGGGGCAGCCGTTGTAACTATACTGAGATCTTAGATCTTATATCTGAAGGTGGGTGGCGCATTTACGTCATAGATGTCTATGGGCTCCAGTAACCACTTAACACTAGGTGGGCTGTGAGCTCGTCCACCCATCCAAGCAATAAAAAAACTCGATTTTTCATGTGGCGTCCAACATGTTAAGGCATCACGATTCCCGGAGTGCAGCTTCTAATGCGGCCCTTTGCAGAACCGGTAGCACAGTTGTCTTAGGACGAAGGGCGGTGTGCCGCGAGCATTGTCCAACCATCCTTTCTAACGACAATCATTGATTGCTCCACTTTATAAGTTACGGAACAAAACAGCTAATAGAGTCGTCTTTCGATATTATTTTTTTGCAGTATATCAGCGGGACAAAGTTATAATTCCGCAGACAAGCACCACGTTTTCTAAGGAAATATTTGATTACGAAGACTCCAACGATGTAGGAATATCAGCGTTTAATAAAAATCACACCCGTAAAAACAAAATTACGACAACTCTGCCTATGTGCATCGTGAAGCATTCACGTCTTGCAATTTCAAAGATTGGGGCCTAGTGCGATAAACACTTAACAACGGATAAGCCACTTGCACAAGCAAATAACGTAAAAATATTTAGCCTGGTTGGCTTCGTACAAACCCGTTCAATACAGTTAGTTTAGTGGCCACACAAAATTAATAAATCACACGCTTCGTGGCCATTCCAAAACTTTCAATTTCCATGACAATATGGTTGGCAGTCCTCCTTTGTAGCTTTGATTGGTTGGTTTCAGTTGACTTCCTGTATGGTCCAAAATCATCGGCGGGGCGATTAAATTTTTTTTTAAATTAAATTTACTAGCACTGCTAACTCTGCCAATGCCGGTCCGGATCAGAAAAGAGGGTTAAGTTGGAGTTCAACCTTTCCACCGTAAAACAGTCAACGCCGCTTGTCGGGCGGCGGTTAATTAGCCGGACCCAAATAAGGCTTCAGCGGCCTCGAAGAACTAAATCTCTTCCAAAAGCACTGCCGTGGAAGGACGCAGGATCCCAACATGTGTATTTTCACAAGAAAGCCTCATGAGGCTACGACCCTCATCATTGAAGATTATCGACACAAGGAGGAGACTAGCACTACTGTGGAGCTGGAATTAATACGAGTACTTCTCGAGTTTAGTGCAGTTTCACATCCTGATTACGGTGGGACCCGCCCCAAAGGAAAAAAAATTATAGCTTGTACTACTTACTACATATGCTAGTATTACTTACTTGGGTCATTTTTTTCCCTACCTAATCGTTGGTAGCCTAAGGCTATTACAACTTCACACGAACCGGAAGGTGAGCTCACCGGCTCAACCATAGACTAACACTAGCCCTAGCAAGAGCAGTGCCTCGCTAAATCTACCACTGGATCGGAATCGCGACCCACTGAAAAGATCCGGCGAGAAACTCAGTGGGTTGTGTCTATGGGATAGTTCACACGTCGAACTCTTCGGAGTCGACGAGGACGGTGACCGGTTCTTGAAGAGCCTAAAAGCACCGAAAGTGGATTCGGGGATGGTCATTACAGCTCAGTATTATGCGCGCAAATCGCGTTTTTACCTTGACTGTTTTCAATCGTGACGTTCTATCTCAGAAACTTTTTTTAAGTTTATCACTTGGACCATACAAGACAGTAGGTTCTCACGTTGTACTGTACGCGTATATTGGCGAATTTATACATACAGCGGTAGCCAGTTACGAAGCGAGTCTATCGTTTGTGAAACAGAAAGATGATTTTACATTTCAAAGCTATAATATAGGTTGCGATTAAACGCATTGGCTATTTAATTTCAATTCAAAATACGTGAATTATTATTATTTTGTCTCAGACAGGTAAAAAACAACTTCAATGCCATCACCCACGTTGAGATATGAGTTCTAAGATCTCAGTTTTACATTAAAAAGGCTGTCCCACTCCCAACCTCCCAGCCGGAACAAATTACTGCTTCATGGCAAAAAAAATCACCCAGAGACACTTAAGTTCGATGTTCATTGTAATTGTGGCTACCCACTCATCGCACTGTAAAGCGTAATGTTTATTTTTTAATAATAATAATAATAATATTCAAGCCTCTTAAAATGCAAACACGTATAAGAATTCTTAACATTAGTATAATAATATACATGGCTTTTTTTATTAGGTATACAATAACAAAATTCCCTGACTTTTATGCTAGGAAAACCTGTGTTACAAAAGTCAGTCAGTTATTAAGTACGTTATTCCTCCATCAATTATACCTGCTTCATGATTAGTCACACGGTCGCAGTCAAATCAACACTGGCACTTGGAGCATCGCATCAGCTGACCTGTTAAGTTTCTCACCGGATCTTCTCAGTGAGTCGGGATTCCTTGCTTAGCTAGTGCTAACAACGTCTCTCGGGCTGAGCTCCGTGAGTTTGTTAAGCAGTTAAGCTGCAACCAGAATAGCCCTTCGAAGCTACTGGTATTTAAGTAGCAAAAGAAAAATTATCTGTGACACGGTTCCTTCAAAAGTTATGTCAGTAGATTATCTATTGCGCCGAGGGTCGTAGGTTCGATTCTCACATCGAGCAAACATTCTATGATGAAAAGGACTGTTTGCTCTTTGTGAGATATCAAACCAATTCCTAAACGCATTCGACATCTGTCATTCTAAAATATAGCTGTCTCGCTCTTTACTTAACTTCTCTCTTGTCTCTAATAGTGTTCGGTCAAGTGCGTGTTCATGTTAAATAATGCTTATCAATTAATTAAGTGTTTTAATCCACATATGAAACTCTTTACCTGGGCGTCTATTTTCTATATATGTATTTAAACATATATCAGTATGTTTACCAGTCTCTGGTACGTATAAATCAGGGAATCTTAAATTGGGCCAGGATGACAATGCGTCATTTGTTTCTAGTTATTATTATTAAGCTATTGCATAGCTTTTATCGCGGGCTTTGAACGCGGCGACCGAATCAAGAAATTCCGTAACAAAATAAAACATAACACCCCCACTCCGCCTACTATGTAGCTCGCGTTCAACACATTCACGCTTTTGCGTTGCGCTTGTAGTGTTTGTGAATAAGCCCGCGGCGTGACGTCGCACTGCATGCGCATCATGAAAAGTCTGCCCATCTCAATCTCGCGCGGTTTAGTTTATGAGTGTGAAGGGGACAGTTAATGTTTTGCTTTTGTTAATGTTTATAAATATAGCGTGGTATTATTTTTTTTGTTTTAATTTTAAATTATTATTATCTAATTATAATTGCATAAGTTGATAAAAAATGCCATGCAATAGCTCTACCGCGGCAGTCCCCGAGTGCCACACGTGTTTTTTTTATTTTTACCTAGCATTTTGTGGGCACAATCCTTAATAAATTCGACTGATACAAATCCGAGCGTTTCATCGCGCTTTATAGCTTATAGCTATCACTATTATTTCTCATCTGATAAATTAGATGGCGTATTTGAAACTATCTAAAATCTATAGGAATGATGACATCGCCTTTCCGAGATAGACTCGAGCGAATTTATCTTTAGCGTACTGCTAATTTAGGACCTTTGTAGTATTTTCTTCGGTCTCCGCGGGTCGTGAACTTAATAAAAAATATCGTAAAGAAATTATAAAAAAAAGTCGATGGTATTTTTTCTTTATTTGTTTTTAATGCTTACGAGCTCACGGCCAAACTCGTGTTAAGTGGTTACCGGAGCCCATAGAGATCTACAACGTAAAAGCCGCAACCCGCCTTGAGACATGTGTTTCAATTGATTGGTACACCGCGTGTAATTCGTTTCTAAATGATTCTTTTTCATCTGATGCTTTTCTGGAAGAGATCGCTCTTAGCGATAAGACCGTCAATTGCACTTATTTTTTGTGTTTAATGTTTCGCTTTTTTTTGAGTAGGTACAATAAAGAATACTCTCCCTCTCTTTCTATAAAAATCATGGTCTCGAAATTGGCGTTCTTCGATTGCAAATTACTAAATAAACAACCAAAAATGACATAACATCATTCCGCGGACTAAAACGCGTCATATCCAGATTTTAAATTGCGCAACAGCTTTATCTGAAAGGCGGCTAAGTTTCCATTGTTGTACCATTTAAGCTCACGTCGCTGAACGAGCTTATCTCGGTCAGACCTAAGTTATAGGCTTGTTAGCGAATGTATAGCTTAATTAAAGCTTAAATCCGAAGTTTACGTTACGGAGTGGACAATTAATTTCTTGATTTGCGTTTGATTCCTTTAATATTATCCCTTCGTTATTTCTTGACAGCGAAGGCATCGTATCGAGGGTTGAAACGCTATTTGGTATAAGCGAGATTATTACAACTTTGCAGAAAAGCTATTTGAAACTAACAGTTTAAAAAAAACTAATAAAATACGCTTTTATAGAAAATCCAGCTAAATAATAGAAAATAAAATTGAATAGATTTGAATTAAAAATTGTGTAAGAAAAAATATTTTATTGTAAAAACGGGTGGGATGCATGGTCTCAGTAGTTATACATATTTTATGAACAGACTGATATGAGTAGAAGGGTTATTTTGATAATATCCTGAAAAGCACCCATTTTCTACTTTTTTGGGGGATTATCTATAAAAGCGTATTTTTTTAGTTTCTTTAAACTGTTATTTTTTTAAACTATTGTTAGAGAATTTGTCACTACCCGGCCCCTCTACTCAGTGACGTCAGGTGGTGGGGCGAGAGTCACGTCATCGCGCCAGGCTAGCCGGCCGGTTTAGATCGTCGGTCACTTGGCTGCGTGCGCTCGGATGCAACGGACGTGTAATCTAGTGCTAATTATTGTGGTGTCGTGATTTATTAATTCCTAGTTTTCGTAATTGTTTTTCGTTCTGATAAATCATCCTTAGGGTATCATTTTCTTATTTTAAAAAAACCCTCTTTCACTTCTGATTTCTAATATCAGAAGTGGGATCGGTACGCGCGCTTTTCTTTTTATCGTTCGCCATCGTTTATAATCGAAAATAGTTTTCGTGTGATTTTAAGTTGCAACTACCCGTTAAATTAATTATTTTCCTATGAGTGCTTGTTTTCGGGTGTGATCATCATGTCGGATCGCGAGTTTAGATCTATGAGTCGCCGTACTCCTCCCAGGCGACAAGATAATCGACGGAATTCACGTGAACGTCGTGGTGAATCGCGTAGTAATGATAATGGTTCGAGTAGACGCAGCCATTCGCGCCATGCGCGCAGTAGATCTCCTTACTTAGAAACTCGGCGCAGGCGCCGCGATAGTTCATTTGGCCGTCGTGATAGTGTGCGGTGCGATCCGTTAAATCAAATACTCGAGAGGTTAAATGCACTAGAGGGCCGGTTGCTGGTTACGACACCATTAACGTCGACTCCGTTACTGCATCCGAGCGCTGGAGGGCGCACTCTGATGTCGGCTTCGGGGGCCAACGAGGTGTCCGTGGCTGATGCGGAGACGCACGGAACGGGCCAAGCTTCCCAGGCGCTGCGTGATGAGAGCGTTGGCACGGCGGACAGGATTGTTGCTCATTCTGAACATCACAAAACGCAAGACAACAGATATCTACCCTGCAGCTTCTGGTGGGAACAGACGCCACCACATCTGTGGTGAGGACGCTAATTAGTGATGTCATGACTGAGGTGTCTCGGAGCCGTGAAGTTTCGAGAACTAGGTCGAGTCTACAGGAAATCTATATCCGGGAATCCGTGGACCTTACCGAATGGTGAGGATGGTGCCTCACGAGCATTGCCGCCAGCTCGGGCCCCTCGATGGTTCCTGCGGCAGTAGCACGCAAGCGACGTGCCGGTAGCTGCGTAATATCGGGTAATTTTTGGGAAAATTAGAACAATTTGGTGAGTCGAATTATTTTTATTTGGATCAGTCCCGTAACATTAAAGCAAGACTTCACAGAAGTTTGAATGATTTCGACACCGATAGAAGCAATGTGGCTAAGTTAGTAAAATTTGATGATAATGATGATGATGTTGGATGATGATGTAGTTGAATCTGATAGTAGAACCTACAACACTCATGATTACATAAAGAAAAGTTGCCTCTAAGTAATGCTACTGACGAGTTAAACGTAGAAGACTGTGATGAGTGAGGTGAGAGTACCTCCATCGAGTGGTATAGCGGATACCTTTGTCTCAAAGGAGACTATTGTTGTGTTGGTCTAGTAATGACCTGAGAGTCGCTGACTCTATATTGTGAAGTGATGTGTATTGGTTTTATCATTTGTAGTAATGATAATATGAGTGGCATAAATGACACTAGCTGCGCAGACAGCCAGGCCAAGAACGTTTTATACGATATGAGTTGTTATAGTTTCTGATTATTGTGTTTTGACCTTGTGTTGTCAATGATTGTTATGGTTCAATTTTTCGGTTTACTACGATCCGGTCAGTGTGGCCGAGCGGGATGCCTCTGTTCAATGATTTCAGTGGGGACTACGGGAAGACAACGCAGGCTGCGGCACTGCACATGGTGCCCTGGCGTGGCAAGAGGTCTCCAGAGGCAGTGGTGGTGCGTGCCGGCTGAGGCGCGCAGAGGCGTCTCGCTGATCCGCTGCCTGGTGGGTGTGCCTGCTGGTGGCGCCCCTACTGATCAGCACCCGGCGTTAGTCGCCCCCGACATTGTGGCAATGCCCCGACATTGTGGCTGTTGTTTTGCCCCGACATTGTGGCTGTTGTTTTGCCCCGACATTGTGGCTGTTGTTTTGCCCCGACATTGTGGCAATGCCCCGACATTGTGGCAGTGCCCCGACATTGTGGCAACGCTTCGTAGTTGATATTGCCCTCTAAAAACCCCGATAGTGGTTATTGGATGGTAATGCTAACGGTTATGTTTCAATGTTTGTTGGCATTTGGCAATTGACAATGACGCAAGTGATTGTTTACTCAGTCGGACTCATTCATTGGCGAAACAATTAACTTTAAGCGTTTTTCTATACCGTATGTGCCTAACGTATACGGATATTGGTGGCCGCCTATTCTGATATGATCACTTGAAGTGCACACTTGTGGTCTGGTTGGAGTGGGTGACTACTAATAATAGCAAGAACAAACATTGAGCAGCTTACTAAGAGTTTTCTGTTTTAGATGATGATGAATACGATGGGCACTTATCCAATGAGAATGAGTCCCATGGTGATCGTGTTGAAGAGGAGCAGGAAGACCAGGTTGGGGTGGTCGAGGGAGACCAGCCTGAGGGGAACCAAGCTGACGAGGCCGTTCAGCTGTCAGGAGAGGCCGTGTTAGAGAATTTGTCACTACCCGGCCCCTCTACTCAGTGACGTCAGGTGGTGGGGCGAGAGTCACGTCATCGCGCCAGGCTAGCCGGCCGGTTTAGATCGTCGGTCACTTGGCTGCGGGCGCTCGAATGCAACGGACGTGTAATCTAGTGCTAATTATTGTGGTGTCGTGATTTATTAATTCCTAGTTGTCGTAATTGTTTTTCGTTCTGATAAATCATCCTTAGAGTATCATTTTCTTATTTTTAAAAAACCCTCTTTCACTTCTGATTTCTAATACTATTATTTATTTTTCATTTTATATTTGAATTTCAATTATTTTTAAATTTTGAATTGTCATCGGTCCTTAATACGTATACCAAATTTCGAGTTAATCCGACGTTTTGAAGGGGGTCAAAATCATGTTCAAAGATTCCGTTACATACAAACATACATACGTCTGAACCTAATAAAAGCGTATTAAAATACAAAATTTGAAATAAATATCATATCAAAGCTGAAGCTGAAGAAGATTTTTTTTACCACATTTTTTCCAAATTTTAAACTTTAAATGGCTTTCCCGTAAAGTTGCAAAAATGTCGCTTAAAGTAAATAGTTTTTCGCCCCTTGATATTTACTACCAAATACATTAATTTATTATATATTAAAAATAAACTCATTGAGTAAGGTTGCTAAAGTCTCGTCTAAAATTACTGCCTTGAATACATTCAAGCATTTTAAAATAAATAAAAATTGAAACGAACTAATTATCTTTCAGATCCGATTCCATTTGTATTTATTTGTAAGTATCGCGAGCTGTAAGTATACAGGCACCGCTTATTAACAAAACTTCAAATACACTAGATTATAGAGAAAATTTAATCTAAAACGCTTCCTCTTATGACTCGTGCCAAGTACCATTCGTAACTTAGTCTCGTTAAGCCGAACGCACAAATCAAAGTGAAAATTTATTGTAATTAGAAATAATACGCGTATGAAACATTACTAGACAGATGCCTTTACGTAATTACCTGAGTACTTACACGCTTTGGTGTCTGTTGCAAAGTTAATTACTTTGAAGGGAGCTTGTATTAATTCGGTTTCGGTTTTGTGGTGATGGAAATAAAAATTAAGTTTCTCTATGCTGTGTAGAGGCCTGTGTTTGGGAATGGACAGTGGACGGGCTGGGATGATGATGTCTGTTAAATATAACGTCGAGAGGCTAGGTCCGTATTGCTTAGTCTTCTTTCAGTGGGCGTCGTTCGGTAATGTCGGAGAAACGAAATTAGTTCACTCAGTCACATTATAATGTCTAAGGATTCCACATGACACGCTATACAACTTTCAGTCTAATATCGACCGCACCAGCCGACTGCCACACGATAAGTGTTGGTCGTGTGCTTCACTCGACCAGTGAATAGTTGACCCATCGAACACCGACAGACGGTGCTTTAGTCCCGTATCACGTATTGGCTGCGTATCATTTGTTGATTCCGACAAATATATAACGGTTAATACTTGGTATCACCGCGCGAGACCTGGCGGAAGGTCGCCAGTGCGGTTTTCTTTTTCTTTATTTCCTATTACCCTCTGCTGGGATGTAGGGCTCGAATCAAATCCTTCTATTCACATTGGTCTTGGGCAGTCTGTTCTAGATCCTCCCACGTCATGCCCAAGACGCCTAGCTCTTGCACCACGACGCCAAGTTGTCTCGGGACGACCTCTCTTCCTTTCGCCAGACACTTTCCAGGTCAGTGCGGTGGGCCGACCAAATGAAAAGTATAGGGGAAGGAGATATGTAGGGCATCGTGAGACGCGTTAAGGAGGCTCTCCAAAAATAGATGAATATTGGCGGGCCTAGAATTGGCGAGCGACTGAAGAGCTATCCCTCTGGGAGCCGTGCTTTTTGGTCGCTCGCCAAAGCTGCAGAAGGTAACTTTTGCAGGTCTAGTCTCCCACCACTACGCAAGTCCGATGACAGTCTGGCCCATAGTGCGAAAGAGAAGGCTGACCTTCTGGTCAAACTCTTCGCCTCGAACTCGACTGTGGATGACGGGGGTGCCACACCACCGAACATCCTCCGGTGTGATAGTTTCCTGCCGGAGATCTGCTTTACACAGTGTGCAGTCAGGCGGGAACTCCGACTCCTGGACGTCCATAAGTCGAGTGGGCCAGACGGCATCCCTGCAGTGGTTCTAAAAACGTGTGCCCCTGAGCTGACGCCTGCGCTAACGCGTTTGTATCGCCTCTCTTATTGCGCTAACAGGGTTCCGTCTTCATGGAAGACCGCCCACGTCCACCCTATCCCCAAGAAGGGTGACCGGTCGGACCCATCGAGCTATAGGCCTATCGCGATAACTTTCTTGCTTTCCAAGGTGATGGAGCGAATAATTAATATACAACTCCTGAAGTATCTGGAGGATCGCCAGCTGATCAGTGACCGCTGGAAGAGCTGGCGATCTTCTTGTATACCTTACTCACAGGTGGGCTGAAGCCTTGGAGAGCAAGGGCGAGGCTCTTGCTGTGAGCCTTGATATCGCGAAGGCCTTCGACAGGGTCTGGCATAGGGCACTTCTGTCGAAGTTACCATCTTACGGAATCCCCGAGGGTCTCTGCAAGTGGATCGCTAGCTTTTTGGATGGGCGGAACATCACGGTCGTTGTAGACGGTGATTGTTCTGATACCATGACCATTAACGCTGGCGTTCCACAAGGTTCGGTGCTCTCCCCCACGCTTTTCATCCTATATATCAATGACATGCTGTCTATTGATGGCATGCATTGCTATGCGGATGACAGCACGGGGGATGCGCGATATATCGGCCATCAGAGTCTCTCTCGTAGCGTGGTGCAAGAGAGACGATCAAAACTTGTGTCTGAAGTGGAGAACTCTCTGGGGCGAGTCTCCAAATGGGGTGAATTGAACTTGGTTCAATTCAACCCGTTAAAGACACAAGTTTGCGCGTTCACTGCGAAGAAGGACCCCTTTGTCATGGCGCCGCAATTCCAAGGAGTATCCCTGCAACCTTCCGAGAGTATTGGGATACTTGGGGTCGACATTTCGAGCGATGTCCAGTTTCGGAGTCATTTGGAAGGCAAAGCCAAGTTGGCGTCCAAAATGCTGGGAGTCCTCAACAGAGCGAAGCGGTACTTCACGCCTGGACAAAGGCTTTTGATTTATAAAGCACAAGTCCGGCCTCGCGTGGAGTACTGCTCCCATCTCTGGGCCGGGGCTCCCAAATACCAGCTTCTTCCATTTGACTCCATACAGAGGAGGGCCGTTCGGATTGTCGATAATCCCATTCTCACGGATCGTTTGGAGCCTCTGGGTCTGCGGAGGGACTTCGGTTCCCTCTGTATTTTGTACCGTTTGTTCCATGGGGAGTGCTCTGAGGAATTGTTCGAGATGATACCGGCATCACGTTTTTACCATCGCACCGCCCGCCACCGAAGTAGAGTTCACCCATACTACCTGGAGCAACTGCGGTCATCCACAATGCGTTTCCAGAGGTCTTTTTTGCCACGTACCATCCGGCTATGGAATGAGCTCCCCTCCACGGTGTTTCCCGAGCGCTATGACATGTCCTTCTTCAAACGAGGCTTGTGGAGAGTATTAAACGGTAGGCAGCGGCTTGGCTCTGCCCCTGGCATTGCTGAAGTCCATGGGCGACGGTAACCACTCACCATCAGGTGGGCCGTATGCTCGTCTGCCTACAAGGGCAATAAAAAAAAAAGAAAAAAAAAAAAAAAAAAAGATGAATGATCTATCAACAGTGAAACGATTGAGATGAAGAATAGTTGATGTGTGTGTGTGTGTGCCCTACGATTTCTGAAACGCCTCGACAGATTTCGCGGAAGATTTCCTGAGAAGTTGTATTGTGATCAGATCGAAATCAGATCTAAGGAGGTCCAGGAAATCGTAAAATTAAAAAAAAAAATTACTTTACAAATTAATTTTAATGTTAAATAAAAAAAATACCCTCCGTATTATCACACATATTAGCGAGATTGGAACGTTTAACGATCAGTTGTTTTTTTTTCTTTTAATTTTTATTACAAACCATATACTTTAAATCGCGTAATTAACTAAAAGGTCAGTTACGGTACTTGAAATACGAAACAACGAACAAATGATGTTTCTATAGTATGTTAATCTTAATTTTCCGTGCGCACAGATTTCCTTGTTATTTCTGCATTTTTCCTATCAGCCAGTAGTCCCAAGGGGTTATGCTGGCTTCACCGTGACAGTTGGGAGAGCTCATGGGGTTTCCCTGAGAGGGGGGGGGGGGGCTAAGAGCTTTTGCTAAAATCTATCCTAGCAAGAGCAGTGCTTCGCTGAATCTACTACAGGATCTAAATCACGACTAACAGACAATATTCAGTGCAAGTCGACGTCGCCCAAAACACGTCATTTCAGATCCTCCGGATCCACTAACAGTGCTTTTAGGTACCTCAAACACCGGGCATCGTTCTCGTCGAACCCGTCACTTAGGATGAAGGGCTCGGAGAGTAAATTAACCTACAGACACAGCGGACTGACTGAGTTTCTCGCCGGATCTTCTCAGTAGGTCGCGTTTCCAATTCGGTGGTAGATTCTACGAAGCGCGGCTCTTGCTAGGGTTCGTGTTAGCAATATCGGCAAGTTTGAACCCCGTGAGCTCACCTACTAGTTCGGTGAATCTAGAATAACTCCTCGAGGTTAATAGAATAGGTAGGAAGAAAAAAAAACAGCGCAAAACTCGAACTACCCTAAATTTTATCATTCGCAATCAAACGTCCGACGTAGTAGACACTTCTATCTATTCTACTAAAATAACCTCAATCCTCAGCAACGAACTAACGATTGAGGATACAGAATATATCGACAGATATTGATAGCGGATCGCGGGCGCAAGTTTTGTTTAGGGACCTACCCACCAAACGACTCCCTTTACCCTCTCTCGCCCGACTTACCCTACTACCCCGTGAGTCAGCACCAGCCTGCCAGGTCGGGACGAAATTAGTCCAGGATCGGATCCAACGCGAACCTTTCAAACTGTAGTTGTTACAAACACGCGTTTACGGTGTTGTTATAACGCGGCTTTTCATCTGCCGCGCCCCTCGCTAACCTCAGATGCATACAACTAGTGATTGAATGAAAAAAATCGATAAGCGATATTCAAAAATAGTTCGTAAATTGACTGAAATTTTAACGAACTCTAGCTAAATAATCGAATAAATGAAAAGTCATTACGGAAATATTAATTAAAACTTATTTAAGCTATTATGTTGTTTTTTTTTTTTTTTGCTTAGATGGGTGGACGAGCTCACAGCCCACCTGGTGTTAAGTGGTTACTGGAGCCCATAGACATCCACAACGTAAATGCGCCACCTATCTTGAGATACAAGTTCTAAGGTCTCAAGTATAGTTACAACGGCTGCCCCACCTTTCAAACCGTAACGCATTACTGCTTCACGGCAGAAATAGGCAGGGTGGTGGTACCCACCCGCGCGGTCTCACAAGAGGTCCTACCACCAGTAAAAACTAGAGACTTCACTATGACAATTCACTTCTTCGCTTTCTTTAAGTGATCCGCTCGTAGCTTCGCTTCGGATAGTAGTCCTCCATATGTCGTCTATTTCCAGAACTTTTCTGATATAACTAGAACCTTCAAGAAATTTTCTAAACTCGTTTTGGCTATGTCGGGAACATTTTCGGGGTCATTCGAACACTTTTGGTACAACTGGGAGATTGAAGAAAACTCCTGGAACATTCAAGCGACGTTCCACCTGTTACGATATCCGCTTTGTTATTCGAATAATATAAAATCCGTTACTGGTAGTAATGAACTATCCCGACATTGCCCGACAAACAAACAACAGAATCACAATTCGCGATAAGTCAATTATCGATAAACTAACTCTGCACATCACTAGCGGTCGTGAGAGTCGCATCGCTTTGGCCTACATATTATTAAACGATGTTAGCAAATGGTACGGATATGTCGCAACTCAAGACTGTTCCCTGCTACTACAAGAAATAATTTATTTACTTGGAAGGCAGATGAGCTCACGGTCGGAGCTTGCGAGGCCCTAGAGGCAAACGCGAATGCAACTTTCCACCTGGTTCTTCATAAAAACGACGATATTATGATAAAATACAATTCCTTTGCGACCTCTGCACTAATTGCGGCCTCAGAAGACTAACATAACATTCGTGACAGATCAATTTATAAGTAAAACCTTTTTGTTTTGGTTAGTTGGGTAGACGAGCTCATGGCCAAACTGGTGTTAAATGATTACTGGAGCCCATAGACATCTACAACGTAAAAGCCGCCACCCACCTTGAGATATCAGTTCTAAGGTCTCAAGTATAGATACAACGGCTGCCCCACTCTTTAAACCGAAACGCATTAGAAACGGCTTCACGGCAGAAATAGGCAAGGTGGTGATACCTACCCGCGCGGACTCACAACACGTCCTACCACCAGTCATTACGCAGATTATTATTTTGCGGGTTCGATTTTTATTACACGATATTTATTAATGATTGATAATTGATGATTGTAAAACGCATTACTGCTTCACGGCAGAAAAAGGCATGGTGCGTAGATACCTGTGCGGACCCAGGTGGTAGGATGTCCACAAGACATCCACCACCAATCCTGAAAATAGACAGGATCAGCGGCCCTATTACGAACCATTGAAAATCAGCCAAGGTGGTGAAATGAGCGCAACACCAACCCTCCATTGCCTTTCAGAGTTCTGTCTCGGACTCTTGGAGGGAAAACGGATGATGGGGTCGCCTGCAGCTCTAACATTAGGAGCAAGATTAGAGACCCCGGTAACCGTCGTGAAAACTAGCCCATAACATCAGCTAAGTTTCTTGCGAGACAATCTCAGGGGGTCGATCTGTCCTTGAGCTCTTAGGCTTTTGGAGGCACTCAAGCAACGGTTAGTAAACCCTACTCTTCCTGGCTGGGCCCGTTCTGGCTTTTGGGCTAGCAGATACTACCATCCTAAAAAAAACCGGACAGTCGGTCTACCGGGCAATTTCACCCCGCCCGGTGTAAGATCATCCCTTTGTCGCATCCTCAAAACAGTCTTAAATTTTCGCAGCTCATCATCAAGATTAAGGGTAGTGATACTCATCTATGTTTCCACCAGTAAGGTCGGGGGAGCAGGAAGAATATCTAAAGAAGATTGTAACGCAGAAATGCATTTCGTAGGCCAAGTGCATATCGTCAGATTCATTGCGTATTTTAGATAACATTAAATCGTAATGTTCCAATACATACATTATTATGCACAGCAAATAAATCAGCAGAACACAAAACACAGAAACCTCGAACCGAAACTGTGTATCGTGTGCTTTAGCCTAGACAGTTACAACTATTAGGGCAGTGTAGAATAATATCAATGTGCAGATGCGTTATTTTCAATAATGCCTATTTTTGTCTCTGAGAGACGAGATGATTGCTTGATGCCATAGTTCTAAGATCCATCAATAAAATAGCCACTAAAAGTAGCAATTAGAGTATCGTCGACTCATTAAGCCAGTTGAAATATGCATTGATCCTTATTCTAACTTGCCCGAAATCAATTATTAACTGAAGCAGTTTTCACACAAATCACTAAAAAGCCTTCGGTTCTGTTGCTCTGTGATCAAAACCTTCTATTTCCCTTTCACTGGCACGTCTTTAGTTTAAATTGAACAGATACGCATTAATTTGACCAAGGAAACAGTTATACAATCTAACATCGATAAATAAAGTGAGATTGCATAAAAAATTATCATGTTTAATAATTATTTGGTCGTGTTAAGTAAGTACATTTTTCATCCTTTAACATGACATGTATTCAAATTTAAATCATGTTCTAGTTTTTACACACTTTCAATTGTTTTTTTAAATCATGAAACTTAACAAGGACCTTTTTTGATTACTTAGTTGGGTGAACGAGCTTACAGCCCACCTGGTGTTAAGTGGTTACCGGAGACCTTAGACATTCTAAGATCTCAGTATAGTTACAACGGCTGCCCCGCCCTTAAACCGAAACGCATTACTGCTTCACGACAGA
Organism: Bombyx mandarina; assembly: GCF_030267445.1. Taxonomy (NCBI): domain Eukaryota; kingdom Metazoa; phylum Arthropoda; class Insecta; order Lepidoptera; family Bombycidae; genus Bombyx; species Bombyx mandarina. Next base: position 18,892,143 of record NC_143229.1, on the reverse strand, counting down.
AATAGGCAGGGCGGTGGTACCTATCCGAGCGGACTCAGAAGAGGTCCTACCACCAGTAATTACGCAAATTATAATTTTGCGGGTTTGATTTTTATTACACGACGTTATTCCTTCACCGTGGAAGTCAATCGTGAACATTTGTCGAATACGTATTTCATTAGAAAAATTGGTACCCGCCTGGGATTCGAACACCGGTGCATCGCTCAACACGAACACACGTCTTATCCTTTAGGCCACAACGACTTCAAAGTACAACGGCTACCCCACCCTTCAAACCGACCTGGCATGACTACAAGAGTGACATAATGTTTCTTTCGTCACCATCGCCATCAGCTCACCCATCTACTGCTGGACATAGGCCTCTCCTAATTTACACCACCGAGCCCGGTGTTCAGTTCTCCTTGTCCATATCTTGCCGCCCACCATTCGGAAGTTATCGCTTTACCAACCCGGAAGCATTCTACATTACGTTCGCCTATACCGCCGTCTTCACTAAAAAGCCCGTTTGCTGTAGCGACCATTAATATTAACCCTTAAATGATTCTCAAGCTCAAAAGTTCACGAAGCAGATGACGCTAGCAAAAACCTCAGAATACAACTGAATTCTGAGGCAAAAGCTATGATCAACATGTTTCTCTATCAACGATATTACGGGAAGTTTCAAAGCACATGAGCGAGATGGCAAAACGATTTTGCCGTGATTCTAAACGAGAATCGAAGGGTTTGCTAGCATATAATTTGATTGCCACTGCTGCTCGAAAGAAAACAAAAACAGATTTCCTTTTAAATGAGAAAGGCTCCGTTTTTTATTTCTGCAGGTCTATTCGGTCGTTTAGAAGATATAAACATGAGCGGCAGTATATCGACCGAAAGACCCTTCTTCCTACTTTATAAATTCATTCGCGATCGCATTTGTGACGTAGCCACCACCAGTTCCGTTTGATACATCCGTGTGATCATGGCCTTGCCACAGCCTCCCGTTACTAAATCGATGTTTGCTTTATAAAAACCGGTTTTCAATCATCACTCGAATCTTCATATTACATACAGCGCTGTACATGTAGATTTTCAGTTTAGAGGATCCTCCGGTGCTTATATGTCGTTATCGGGCATAAAGTGTACTAATTAGATGGGTGCGCAGTCATGTGTAATTCCCGAGCCTGCGGACTGAATGGTAAACAGTCGACGTCGCCCAAAACACGTCATTTCGGATTCTCCCGATCCACTAACGGTGCTTCTAGGTACCTCAAGCACCGGTCATCGTTCTCGTCAAACCTGTCGCTTGCGACGAAGGGCTCGGCGAGTAAATTAACCCACAGACACAGCCCACTGAGTTTCTCGCGGGATTTTCACAGTGGATCGCGCTTCCGATCCGGTGGTAGATTGTGCGAAGCCCTGCTCTTGCTAGGGTTAGTGTTAGTAACGTCATCAGGTTTGAGCTCCGCGAGCTCGTCTACTTGTTAGGGTTACGCTGAAATGGCCTCTCAAGGCCATCACATTAGGTAGAAAAAAAAAGCTCATGAGTTAAATGGTCACTACAATACATAGATATAATTGACGGGAATGCCCCTACTACACACCTCTAGACATCTGTCCCAACACTTCCAACCTTCAAACCGATTTAGACTTCACTTAACCGTAGCAGCAATAAAGAATCCCGATTTTTGAACACGAAATATTTTTGTTTCCCAAGCAATGGATACGTCGTAGGCCATTGATTTGGCCAACTGATTTTTGTACGTGTTACATTGATAGCATAAATATTATTAAATTTAAATATTCGATTGTGATCCTGTCGAGAATCACTAACATAACGAATAATCTTTGTTTTTGGACTAGGACTCCTAGGCGTATTAGAAAGGTGTAGTTTTACTTGTGGTAGAGCGTAGTACCACCGTCCTCCATTTTAGGCTATGAAACAGTCGTACTTTCCGGGTTGAATGGTTGAAAAGAAATCCACATTGTTTAGTCAATGAATCTTCCTTAATGACTAAAAATCTAGAGCAAAACCAAAAGGAAATGGAAAGAAGGAAAGAGCTAAAACAGCTTACCGAAGTTTCGATGTCGTCTCCTCGGCGTCGGGGGCTGTCTCTTGAGGGACAGGTCCACTGGCTCCACTTGAACTGGGGGACAGCTTGCCTAAAACCAATGTTTGGAATACATAGTATGACCTGGGTCTCCATAGCGGCTCCATAGATTAGTCGTGACGGTGAATAGAGGATATTGAGGAATTTGGTAGGCAGCGGCTTCGCTCAGACGGTAACCACTCACCATCAGGTGGGCCGTATGGTCGTCTGCCTACAAGAGCAATAAAAAAAAAACAATAATATAACAACATGCCCAATAGGGAATTATTTTTATTTCGTATATATTTCGTATAAATAGCAGTGGTAACCACAATACAACCAACCACCAAAGCACAACAAAGTTTAGTTGCATTCTATTTTAAAACCCGGATCCATTTTAGACCATCAACATATTATATCCGATAAACTTACATGTCCTCGGCATAAGATTACTTTTTTTATTTTATTTATTAATTTTATACAGGGAGCTGTCTTAAGACATTCAACCGTAGTTTTGAGAAAAACAATTTCTTAGGCAGTGCATGCATGTCCATTGACATGTCCATATAAATTAATTTACAGTAGATCTAGTAGAACTTAGATTAGATAAATACGAAACTAAAGATGGCTAACTCGTTCTTTGACTATACGCAATTATAAGTTATTAGGCAGGATAAATACAGAAAACTAGACATGTCTAGACATAGGTCGTTGATGATTATGCACTTTTCTTCGTATTTAGTTATTGGAAGGAAATCTTAGGGTTTGATACAACAGGATGGCCGTGGAAAGAGTCTTTGGACTACATTGATGAACGACACCACGATCCAAGTGACGCTCGGGTGTGCACTAGGCCCCCTAACTTTTAACGGAAGAGGATTTTAAATCGCCTCGCTTCAAGCACTCGGAATGCATCATCACTAAGAAGACACGGTAAGAGAAGAGGAATAGGGATGCCTGTTAAAATCTACAAAAACTCGTTTGCTGAAAAATATGTCATGATGCTAAAATAGCGTTACGCTTTTGGACGAATGTGGCAGCTGGTTGTATTATAAAACTGAGACTTAGAACTCACGTCTCAAGATTGGTAACGACATGTACATTATTAATGTCTTAGGGCTCAGGTGATTTCTTAATACTGAGCGGGCCGTGACTACGTCCACCGAATAGGACATGTTGTATGCCGTTGTTATCACAATTCTGTCCAAATCTGGCACAAAGATAAAAGACCTAACCCATTAGCTTCTTGCCAAATGCTTTCAACGCCGAAATTACAAACCAAATCGGTGTTAATTCACAAAGACTTAAGCGCCCCCTATATCAAAGTATTACAATTCTGTCCAAATCTGGGCAAAAGATAAAGGCCTAACCCATTAGTTTCCTGCCCAGTGCCTTCAACTACGAAACTCCAATCCGAATCGGTGTTAATACATGACTTAAGCGCCCCTCAAGGTCTAAATAAAAAACTTATAACTCGATTCTTAAATACAGCCCGTTCATACTTTAAAAGTACTTAACGCCAAGCCGAGGGACCTTCACTTGACCCCATTAGCGGCTCATCAGATGAGCGCGATATATAATTAACAGCATTGCAACAAGCCACACCCTGTTTCCGTGCGAACGCTAAGAGCATTGAACATTGAAGTATTTGCAACGATGTCTTAAGTTTTCAAGGGTCGATTTTTATAAGCCTCTCATATTCTGCATCTTGAAAAGGTCCTTCAATATCGAAAGCGTTCTAGAAATGGCGGTTAACGTTGACACGGTGGTCGATAACGAGTGAACGATTGGGAGGGTTCCAGTTGCGCTGGGCCCTTTGCGTGCATTTGAAGTGGTTCGTTCAAGCAAAACCACCTGTATATTTTGAAGATTAGGTCGATTTTACCTTGGCTATTTAGCATGAATAATAGGGCAAGATTGATAACAATAGTTTTGTTTTCAATATTGTTCATTTAAGAGTGTGCCGTGTAGGTGTAAATGCTCACTGACGTTCTTCTCAGTGGGTCGCGATTCAGATCCGGCGGTAGATTCTGCGAAGCACTGCTCTTGTTAGGGTTAGTATTAGCAAATTCTCTCAGGTTGAACCCGTGACCTCACCTATCCGTCCAGGCTTAGCCGGAATAGCCACTTTAGGCTACCAGCGAATAGGTAGCGGAAAAAAGCTGATTGATAAATATTTTTTTGATTCGTTGAACAATCACTTGACGCACCCCTTTGTGGGTTAGAGAAAGAGGGAGGAAATCGAAACACGACTAAACTTTTGAGGCGAAATAGTTAATTAAAAAAAACAGTATTCCTCCGGTGACGTAATATAAGATCCGATATTCAAATTTCGAATTCTCAAACGCTCTAATTTGATGTACGTTCGAATACAGAACACGATTCCCGCGCAAAGATGGCGTATCGCGCCTAATTGATCCATTGATTTGTCGTTTATCTGATTTAGTGTGGCGAATATCAATGGCGAGTATATTACCTTAAACAGGGCCACGAAAGTGTGGTGCAAGCGTTCACGAATTGGTATAACATAACACGGAAATAGAAGGCATTTAAACGCTCTCTCCGGACAATTGGTACCACCACCACACTGCCTGAATTGGGCCTGATTTATAATACTTATTAAAAGTCTCTTGTATTCCTAAATAAATCATACAGGTTGCGATTTTGACGTCCAATATATACTGTTACCAAGTAGCTTAGAGAAGAAAGTCAGTTTTTAGCGGGTTTTTTTGGGGTTCTTTTGAGTTATTTCGAAAAACCCGGCTGAAGTCTTAGTAAATTCCGACTATTTCTATTTTATCCGAATAGATTCAAGTCTCAAATAAAACAAATAAAATAAATAAAATAAAAAATAAAAAAATAACTATATATATATATATATTCTCAAATAACTTCAACACATTCCGCCCCATATACTCGTAATAGGTATATACCTACACAACAAACTAAAGGTTTTTATAAATTCGACACTGGCAACAATGGCATCACACGAAGCCGATTGCCATACTAAAAACTTAATACGAAGGGACCTATAGTATACGATTCTTATGCGGTGGTAAATTCAGCGAAGTACTACTCCTTCTTTTTCAACAACTCAAGAGCAGCTGCTTCGCGAATGAATCCTAAGCGCTGCTCTTGCTAGGGCAAACCTTAAAAAAATCTCTCAGACTGAGCCCCGTGAGCTCGCCTATACACGGTGAAGCTAGCATAACGTCTTGAGTATACTGGCAGTAGATAGACAAAGAAAAAAAAATTAGAAAAAATGTAAGCTAAAACAAACTAGGACACGTTGTATCGCATCGAACCCACCCGATGGGATAACTTACACAAGTATAACTAAGTAATTTTATTTAATAAACATTACGAAATATCAAAGTCTCACCTCGGTCGCAGGCGGCACGGTGGCTTGACGCCCCACGCCCCCTCTGTCACCCTGAAACAAAAAGAAACATCGATTTCTAAGCGTTTTTAGTCGACCTCCAAACAGGTGGTCCTTTTACTGGAGGTAGGACGCCTTTTGAGTCCGCATGGGAGATGCCACCCTATTTTTTTTACTGCTTAGATGAGTGGACGGACGAGCTCACGACCCACCTGGTGTTAAGTGGTTACTGGAGCCCATAGACAACTACAACGTAAATGCGCTGCCCACCTTGAGATATAAGTTCTAAGGTATTAAGTATAGTTACAACGGCCTATTTCTTCCATTTAGCAGTAATGCACTTTGCTTTAGTTTGAATGGTGGGGCAGCCACTGTAAAAACTAAGACCTTAGAACTTACGTTTTAAGGCGGGTGATGGCATTTACATTGTTAATGTCTATAGGCTCCGGTAACGGCAAATTATAATTTTGCGTTTTTCATTTTTACTACCCGATGTTATTCCTTCACCGTGGAAGTCGATCGCGAACATTTGTTAAGCACGTATTTCATTAGCAAAATTGGTATCCCGGCTGCGGGATTTTAACACCGTTGCATTGCTAGATACGAATGCACCAGACGACTTATCCTTTAGGCCACGAAGACTTCAAAATCCACCCAACTAAGCAATAAATTTAAAAAAAGGCCGATATTCGTCGCCTAATTCGGTTCGATTGTTTTCCTTTTTAATACGCTTTTATTAACTTCAGACGTATGTATGTATGTTTGCAACGGAATCTTTGATCATGATTTTGACCCCCTTCAAAACGTCGGATTAACTCGAAATTTGGTATACTTATTAAGGACCGATGACAATTCAATATTTAAAACAAAAACTGAAAAAAAAATATTGAAAAAATTGAAATTCAACTAAAAAATGAAAAATAAATGATATTATAACTACTTATACCATGCACCCCATGCTTTATTACAATAAATAAATTTTTTCTTACACTATTTTTAATTCATATTTATTAAAATTTATTTTCTAATTTTTAGTTGGATGTTCTATAAAAGCGTATTTTGTTACTTTTTTAAAACTATTTTTTATTGAACTTATATCTTCGCCCATATCTCTGTTATTACTGGACCGATTTTGAAAATTCTCTATTAGACTCAAAGTTGATTTTCTATTGTTTTCAGCTGTCATAGAACAGAAGATATTCGACAGGTGTCGCAATAACGCTATAGTCATTGTCAAGATATTATGTTTGCGTATTCACAAGTTCCGGATAATAAACAATAGTTTAAAAAAACTAACAAAATACGCTTTTATAGAAAATCCGACAAAAACGACAAAGAAAATAAATTTTAATAAATTTGAATTAAAACTAGTGTAAGAAAAATGATTTTATTGTAAAAAAGCGTTATTTATTAGTTGAATTTTCGATAAAAGCGTATTTGGTTAGTTTTTTTAAACTATTATTTATTTTTCATGTTTTAGTTGAATTTCAATATTTTTTTTAATATTGAGTTATCATCGGTCCTAAGTATACCAAATTTCGAGTTAATCCGACGTTTTGAAGGGAGTCAAAATCATGTTCAAAGATTCCGTTACAAACATACATACGTCTGAAGCTAAAAAAAGCATATCAATAAACTTTCAGAGCGCTGGTACATCGAACAACCCACTCGGTGGAAGAACTGCCTCCTTTGACGTTACGTCCAACCATTGTTTAATTTTTTTATTGCTCTTGTAGACAGACCAGCGTACGGCCCTGATGGTAAGTGGTTACCGTCGCTCATTGACGTCAGTAATTCGAGAGCAGAGTCGATTCAAGAGCCGTTACAACCGTTGTAGCAAAACCATCGAGAACTATCTTAACTCAATGTTTGAGGGATTTTATAACATCCTCACCTAAATGCAGGTCCAATATATCGTCTTCTCGCCTTAAAACTGTATAATCTCAAAACTTACTAATTTTACAGGAGAGTGTTTTAAAGGTTTAACATGTGATATTTTTAATATTAATCATCTTTGCAACATTTTATTTACCAGTTACATTATCTGTCTTTGAAAGTAAGATAAAATTATGTATTAATTTTGATAATTGTATTAAAAAAATGGGTAAATTAAAAAAAAATTAAAACTTAACTACGCTCTTTAGACAGTATTTATGAGAAAAATACTGGTGATACCAAATTATTCCGCATACTAACTCAATTTCGAATATTTTTAGAAATTGTACACTTTTAATGCGAAGTCTATTTGCGTGGATTGCTATTTTTACTATTGCAATGCAACGGGGATGACGGAAAATCAGCGCTATTCGATGCATCCAACATCACTGGTGGTAGGACCTCTTGTGAGTCCGCACGGGTAGGTACCACCACCCTGCCTATTTCTGCCGTGAAGCAGTAATGCGTTTCGGTTTGAAGGGTGGGGCAGCCGTTGTAACTATACTTGAGACCTTAGAACTTATATCTCAAGGTGGGTGGCGCATTTACGTCGTAAATGTCTATGGGCTCCAGTAACCACTTAACACCAGGTGGGCTGTGAGCTCGTCTACTCATCTAGCAATAAAAAATAAAATAAAAAAAGGCCCGCGGCGCGCCGTAGCAAAGCTCTCAACAAAATCCCAATGACATAACAAAATTCACATCGCGCAGCCGCCGCTAAACCGAAAGCACCGTGACACATAGCTTTCGCGCTTATCCAGCTTTGATTTACTAAAACGAATGCGTATTTCGTAAACGTTTAAGGACAAGCCGGGCGACGGTGAACGGTTATGGTGGCCGGCCGATGGTCCGGTGAAAGCACGAAATGTTAGGTTCCCACGATACAGTTACGGCCGTGTGATTCGCACGCGTTGCACCTTCGAAACGATACGCACTCACTTTAAGAACGTACAGCATGTTGTCAAGCTTGTTAGTTAAACATAAATTTGAATGCCTTTATTTTATTTTATCTTATTTATTTATTACTAGCTGACCCGGCAGACTTCGTATTGCCTCAATCGATAAATAAAAGACCTAAACTTTTGTATAAAATACACTTAAAACAAACAAAAGGAATCCGTCCGACGGGAGATTTTTATTTAATTCCGAGCATTTTCATATTTATCTAAACCTTTTAAACCTTCTCTGGACTTCCACAAATAATTCAAGACGAAAATTAGCCAAGTCGGTCCAGCCGTTCTCGAGTTTTAGCGAGACTAACGAACAGCAATTCATTTATATATATATATAGAAGAAGAAGATAGAAGATAGATAAAGATAATATATTTTGAAGTCGTCGTGGCCTAAGGGATAAGACGTCCGGTGCATTCGTGTTGAGCGATGCACCGGTGTTCGAGTTCCAGGCGGGTACCAAATTTTCTAATGTACGTACTCAACAAATGTTCACGATTGACTTCCACGGTGAAGGAATAACATCGTGTAATAAAAATGAAACCCGCAAAATTATAATTTGCGTAATTACTGGTAGTAGGACCTCTTGTGAGTCTGCGCGGGTAGGTACCACCGCCCTGCCTATTTCTGTCGTGAAGCAGTAATGCATTTCGGTTTGAAGGGCAGCCGTTGTATCTACACTTGAGACCTTAAAACTTATATCTAAAGGTGGGTGGCGCATTTATGTCGTAGATGTCTATGGGCTCCAGTAACCACTTAACACCAGGTGGGCTGTGAGCTCGTCCACCCAAATAGCTATAAAAAAAAATTTTGCACCAACAAAGTGATCTTCAATACAAATCATTGAGAAACTGACAAAAATTCATGGCAAATGTCACCTCTATTATAGGTGCAATCGACAGTGCATTAACAACAAAAATAATAAAAATTATATAACTAAGATTTGATTACATTGGATTGATTGCTTAAGATTAATTTATATTTAATTGGGAAATGATCCGCGACTGATTATCTAAGGGAAACCTTTCTAAACGCATGACAATGATACTTATTGTGAATTTATGGGATCTATCGACGCAAAGAAATTAGTTTTTTTTTTTTTTTATTGCCTTTGTAGGCAGACGAGCATACGGCCCACCTGATGGTAAGTGGTCACCGTCGCTCATGGACGTCAGCAATGCCAGGGGCAGAGCCAAGCCGCTGCCTAGTTTATCGCTTGCTTGTCAATTATTATACCTACATAATCATGATATATGATTTGAACGCTCTCTGCAAACTATTCTACTTGATATTATAAGCGCGAAAGTTTGTAAGAACGTATGGATGTATGTTTTTTATTCTTTTAGACAAAAACTATTGAATGGATTTTGATGAAACTTTACAACAATACAGCTTACACTTCAGAATAACATATAGGCTATAATTTATAAAGATACTATCGACCCACCCTAGCTTCGCTTCGGAAACTGTAATTTATTATTGATTTCTCCACTATTTAATAGATGTTATCTATACTAATATTATAAAGAGGAAAGATTTGTTTGTTTGTTTGTTTCGAATAGGCTCCGAAACTACTGGACCGATTTGAAAAATTCTTTTTCCATTAGAAGCCGACATTGTCCCTGATGAACATAGGCTACTTGTTTTAATTTTTTTTTATTTTTTTTTTTTGGTTTCATGTGTGTTTTAATGTTTCCGAAGCGAAGCGAGGGCGGGTCGCTAGTTATACATATAAACCTTCATCTCCAATCACTCTATCTATTAAAAAACCGCATCAAAATCCGTTGCGTAGTTTTAAAGATTTAAGCACGCATAGGGATATAGGGACAGAGAAAGCAACTTTGTTTTATACGATGTAGTGATAGTGTGAATTACAAAAAATATTACGATAAGCGTCAAGTAAAAGAGAGAAAAAAAATACCCTTTGCCATCTATTCTGACGTGCGCCGCAAAAACCGTTGGAGTTACACGTATATAATGTAAAATGGAAAAGTTTATCTTCAATAGTCCTACAAAAAACCCTTCACAGTTCCCGAAGCGAACAAGAGCGGGTGGCTAGACTTTGTGTTACATGTATTTTGTAGACTACGTATGTTTTTTATAAACCAATTTCAATAAAAACATTATATACATATAAAAGTAGAATGGGCAATCTTATCTTTAATACCGATATCATCTAGACATCCACGAGTCAATAACCATTAGAGGAACAAATTTTTTTTTTCCTACACAATCCTAAGGGGCTATTCTAGTTACACAAGGTTTAGTAGGGGCTCTACATGAGAGAAATTGGTAAGACTAAGCTTAGTATGAGCAATATTTTTTTTATATTTTTTTTATTCATTAGATGGGTGGACGAGCTCACAGCCCACCTGTTATTAAGTGGATACTGGAGCCCATAGACATTTACAACGTAAATGCGCCACCCACCTTGAGATATAAGTTCTAAGGTCTCAGTATGGTTACAACGGCTGCCCAGCCCTTCAAACTGAAACGCATTACTGCTTCACGGCAGAAATAAGCAGGGCGGTGGTACCTACCCGTGCGGACTCACAAGATGTCCTACCACCAGTACAAGTACTACAGGTCCTACCACTCGTACAAGTTGCCCGCGCTTGCCGGCCGTGTGTATTACATCAATGCAAGGCCGCCTTCGAACAACATCCAACGAAGGTTGCGAATGCTTTGCGTCTAAAGATGAGTAACACTCACATTCAAGATTAGAATGCAGACATGATACGTTTATAATAAAATGATAATAATAAAATCATTTATTGCCTTCCACACAGATTTAAATTATTATAGGTAGATAAAGAAAAGAAAAGGCAAAAGGAGATGGCTCAGCTGATGGTGTTCTTTTTTTTTGTTGCTTGGATGGGTGGCCGAGCTCACAGTACACCTGGTGTTAAGTGGTTACTGGAGCCCATAAACATCTACAACGTAAATGCGCCACCCACCTTGAGCTATGAGTTCCAAAGTCTCAGTATAGTTACAACGACTGCCCCGCCCTTCAAACCGAAGCGCGTTACTGCTTCACGGCAGAAATAGGCAGGGTGGTGGTACTTACCCGTGCGGACTCGCAAGAGATCCTACCACCAGTGATGTTGGATGCATCGAATAGCGCTGATTTTCCGTCATCCCCGTTCCGTGCTTTGGTTTGTTCCGGGATTTAAGGTACGTGCGCCCAGACTTTAAACGTGGTATAAACTACGTTTGTAGCAATGGTTCCTCTTTGAAGAATCCATCGACAACGAATATTGGTCAAATTTTTTTATTACTATACTTGGGCAGACGTGATCACGGCGCAACTCACCCATAGATATAGATAGAAGTGTCGTTCTATAGCTTAGTTGTATCTTTCGAAGTCCGCCTTATAGCTAGTGGCCGACAATACTAACGGACATCAAGAAAAGCTATGCCGCCTAACACCGCTTTTCTCAAACACTCAAAGCCGTGTGGCTCCATGAATACCGTGGAGAGAGAAAGAGGGAGAGCTGATTCCAGAGCCGATAGGTTTCGAAAATGGATTCACCAGCGCAACGATTCCAGGCGATATCAACGGATCCTGTACCGGTCTCGGGAGGACTGGTTCATGATAAACAAAACTTCAGAACGGCGCATACAGAAGCAAACCGATAAAATAAAATTTTCGCAGTCATCTATCCTCTTTAACATCCTCTAGTCTCAGTCCGGTCCAATATCCAGTTCTCCTGCCAATTCGTTTGTGGGAGATACCTTCCTAAATGAAAAACGAAAAATGGAAGGTCTTCCACCGAGCAGGTGATATTGCTCGGTAGACCGACGGCCCGATTGTTGTTGTTCGGAGCTTGTAAATATGTGAGCTTATCTTGAAAATGTCGTAAGCGAGATTCCGCCATACGTTGGTGGCTAAGTGGTTATTCTGAATACGTGCGAACTGGTAGGTTAGCTTATGTAGCTCAACATGAGAGGACTTGCTGACACTAACAGCAGTGCTTCGCTGAACCTTTGGTGCTTTTAGGTACCATAAGCACCGGTCACGGTCGTCGAACCCTTCGAATTGTGTGACAGAGCTCACTGAGTTTCTCGCCGGATCTTCTCAGTAGGTCGCGTTTCCGATCCGGTGGTAGATTCTGCGAAGAACTACTCTTGCTAGAGCCAGTGTTAGCAACACGCCGGTTTAAGCCCCGTGAACTCACCTACACGTTAGGACGAAGCTGAAATAGCCTCTCAAGGCTATCAGCATAGGTAGAAAAAAAAAGCTGAATCTACCACCGCATCTGATTCAGTGACTCCAGTCTCCGAGTCTCCAGCCTTGAACACGGCGGTTTTGACATGTCCAAACATCGACAACCCACTAAATGCCAAAATCGTGGCTAAAAACCCTTAAATAATAGCGTGTGTACAGTCACACGATACGGAATTTTAAAATTTTCCACTGCCCTACGTCCGACAGAGCTGACACGGTTACTTAAGGCCTTCACCCAGTAACAAGGCGCATCATAATACCGTGTTCGAGTTAGTACTGCGTAGAAAACACGATCCACGTATCGTTGTAGTGATCAAATTATTTGGGGGGCATGGGGCACAGTGGCCCCTCGGGTACCTGGATCTAGGTCTGTCTTTTTTGTTGGGTACAACGACAATTAAAGCAATTTTTACCACAAGTCTTTGACGTGCATACACGTGGTTTCTGTGGTCTGCAATACGAACTTAAGCCCAGGTAGACCGAAAGCTCAACGGCCTATATATTTGTGATATAAATTTGAAAGTTTGTATCTTTAGATATTTGTTGTACGACCACGCAAAATAACTAAGCGAATTCTATGAGATTTCGAAGAGAAATTGTACGGAACTTGGACTAACAGATCCTATGCTCTTTATCAGGATAAATGTCTATCTAAATCTGGAGGAGGATCATTTGGAGGCAGCATTCAACAGGCGGTATACCTCACAGCGTATCGATGTTCATGGAAGTACTTGCTTACGTGTGGAAACGATCTTTAGTAATGAGGGAACAAAAAAGAAGAAGACGTGAACGAGGAAAAGCCGGCTTTGTTCGCTGGTTCGTATATTTACCCCCCCCCCTCTTTCTCTCTCTCTCTATCTCTTCAATCGGTCCCTCATTGCTGAGGATCGTGACTCTGTCCGATTCCGTCAATCAGCTGTCTCCATCGATCCCATTCTGTAGCTTGGTGGAGTGCGTCGCTGACAGGTATTTTCAGTTCCTCCAAGTATATTTACCAAGAGATCTAAAAGTCGGCTTACAGCTCATTGACCAGAGAGTGACACAAGCAAACTCTTTATCGCGAGAAAATGCAAAATCTGTCTTTAAAGTGGATGAAACGGAGAGGTCGTACGTCTGTTAAGAAAATTAATGAAAGCTTGAGTTTGTTCGTAAATAAAGCCTTGCACTTAATATTTTAGCCGTAGGGACGTAGCTCACATAGTACAGTGTACTTAGTGCGAGTTTTTTAACTTTACGATCGCGTAAAAGTTTTTTTTTTTTATTGCTTAGATGGGTGGACGAGCTCACAGCCCACCTGGTGTTAAGTGGTTACTGGAGCCCATAGACATCTATAACGTAAATGCGCCACCCACCTTGAGATAAGTTCTAAGGTCTCAGTATAGTTACAACGGCTGCCCCACCCTTCAAACCGAAACACATTACGGCTTCACGGCAGAAATAGGTGGGGTGGTGGTACCTACCCGCGCGGACTCACAAGGGGTCCTACCACCAGTTAACTCGAATTTGTATAGAGTTGGAACAGCTTCCTTTCGTTTGCCGCTAGGGTCGCTGTTCCAACTCCATACAAATCTGAGTTAACTTTTACGCGATCGAGAACGTTAAAAAACTCGCACTAAGCACACAGAAGTAATTTTACAGTTTTCTGGATAACTAACTAACGTTATTTTCAAGATATGGAAGAGTGAAGAAGTCTCGGAACTGTCATCGTTTTGTGCTGCGCAATCTCTTTGTACGAATACCCGCCTACTATTCCATAAAATAATGAAGTTATCGGTCCATTCTGCTACATATATTATTATAAATATATAATATAAATAAATGAATATTAATAAGGAATACGATCACTTACCATGTAAACCATAAAGCGCTCGGAGGCTTTTCTTCATAACAGCTTTTTGGAATTACCTGGCGAAAAAATAGCAAATATTAAACTTAGTGCTCTGAGGAATTGTTCGAGATGATACCGGCATCTCGTTTTTACCATCGCACCGCCCGCCACCGGAGTAGAGTTCATCCATACTACCTGGAGCCACTGCGGTCATCCACAGTGCGTTTCCAGAGGTTTTTTTTTGCCACGTACCATCCGGCTATGGAATGAGCTCCCCTCCACGGTGTTTCCCGAGCGCTATGACATGTCCTTCTTCAAACGAGGCTTGTGGAGAGTATTAAGCGGTAGGCAGCGGCGTGGCTCTGCCCCTAGCATTGCTGAAGTCCATGGGTGACGGTAACCACTCACCATCAGGTGGGCCGTATGCTCATCTGCCTACAAAGGCAATAAAAAAAAACTTAATTAATTTAACTTATATTTCAGAAATACGAGCGGATCTCGTGTTGTTTTACAAAACTTGGTTTTGATTTAATCAACACCCTTTAAAGCCTTTGAAATTGTTTTGTTATTTGTTGCCAATTCCATTGAAGCCAACGTAAACTTCCTCTTCATCTTCATGCCCTTATCTCACTATGTAGGGTCGCTGTCCTCTTTTCCATTCAGGTCTACCATGCATCATACATTTCCACACAAATTCTCTTTCACACAGTCTATCCAAATCTTTTATTAATTGAACAAAAGATATGGTTATTCATACATAGCGACCCGCCCTCGCTTCGCTTCGGAAACATTAAAACACACATGAAACCAAAAAAATAAAATAAAAAAAAATTAAAACAAGTAGCCTATGTTCATCAGGGACAATGTCGGCTTCTAATGGAAAAAGAATTTTTCAAATCGGTCCAGTAGTTTCGGAGCCTATTCGAAACAAACAAACAAACAAATCTTTCCTCTTTATAATATTAGTATAGATATAGATTAGTATAGATATAGATTGTTCATGTACCGTGATGAGGTCACTTTGCCATGGAAAGGTCTACAAAGTGATTAAAAAGTGTTTAAAAATATGAACACACATCACTATACCCTTTTCATATATGTCCAACATTTAATTGAAAAGTCAAATCAGTAACCTCATGAATGCACTGCAGTTTTTTTATTAATTTAATTTATATAGATAAGACAAATTACAGATATCCAATGATCGAAATACATTATATGAGTCGACTATTATCAAAGCCGGCAATCTGACTTTTGGACAATTATTGGTAAATCAGAAAAACGAATTATTGACTTTGTATTCCATTGGCAGTCACAAAACTCTTCGGAACGACATCTTAGATAAATAACAGGTTAAGTATTAACCTTTATTTAATGGAGGTTTTGAACCGTATTCTTTGAAGGAGATGATTATATTCAAATCAATCTGTATTGACATATCAATAATTTTTTTTGTCCAAATGCACAGATTGCCACCTTTGATAATAGACGACTCATATGATGCCCATAGTCCCACTGAGTGTTTAGTTGTTTGTCAGAGCCAATATAGCCCACAGCAGTGCTGCAATCCACCTTGGCCCATAGGACAAAGTGTCTATCATTGTCATACCCTGTCTCCTTACTCTTCAAGCCGGAAAGCTGGAGCTGGAAGAAATGGCTATCCCACTAAGGCCTATCTTTAGTACCAGGAACTGGCTGACTGGCTCAGTAGGCAGCTTAGCTCTACCCCTGGCATTGTAGACGTCCAAGGGACATGGTAACGTCTCACCATCAGGTGGACTGTAGGGTGTATCTGCCTACAATGGCTATTAAAAAAAAATGGACATATTGGGAGCCAGTATAGGGTGATACTAGTTTCCTGCCAATTTCAAACGTGAATATAATATAATCAAGTCCAGTACAGAGCAGTTTGATGTAATCCTGCATATTCTCTGTTCGTGTGCATTAATAAACAATAAAAATACAGTAAAAATATACTCACTGAGTGTGGCAAGCAGAAACCGCATTTTGTTGTTTTTGTTAGTAAATTTATGCATAATTATTCATAAATTAAATCTAATACTGGCCTTATCGTACAAAAAAAACTTTTATAACATTTTAAATTTTTTAAACTGTATTTGTAAATTTAGATTACTAATACATTATACTGGTCGTTGTTTTTATATTTAAATAAATATATGTATTTTAAATAATTCTTCACATTTTTCGTATCTATATAAATTCGTTCGTTGTTGACATCTGAAACAAAAAATAAATTTTATCTATTTAAAAAACTGAATAAAACAAACATAAACTTATTAATTGATGTACCTAGTAAATAAATGATATAAGATATAGTAGATAAAGTTTGGCGAAAAGTTCTATTGCAATGTTTCTATGCAGCGTTGATACAACAAACAATATTGGACTCACAATACAGTCATTGGACAAACTTAGAATATCTGCAGCATTCAGATTATACCAAACTAGATGTAATGTACGCAAATGCCTACAAATTCAACTAATAAGTGTGCTTTATGCAGATACTATGTATTGACAGATATTAGTTTGAGATTGTTCAGATCTTCACAAATATAGATGACTAGCGACCTGTCCTCGCTTCGTTTCGGAAACTGTAATTTATTATTGATTTCTCCACAATTATTGGATGTTATTATACACATAAACCTTCCTCTTCAATCACTCTATCTATTAAAAAAAACGCATCAAAATCCGTTGCGTGGTTTTAAAGATTTAAGCATACATAGGGACAGACAGATATAGGGACAGAGAAAGCGACTTTGTTTTATACTATGTAGTGATTATATCTTGAAGTTAATTAACTTAACTTTTAACTTAACAATTCTAACAGCACCAAAGTAATTTATTACACTATTATGAAAAACTCATTTTTTCAATAGTATGAAAATCATAAAAAAAAAATTAGAAGCAATTCCCTCTAAAAATGAGATTTAAAAAGTTACAGTCAAAGGATTGTCAAAATATTCTTCCTAATCGTAATTAATGTAGATGGAAAATAATATTATATGATTAACATCTTTTGTCTTTTGATATTCTAAGCTTCTAAAAAAGTTTTTATGTAAAGTTTAAAGCATGTTTTGTCTGTTAAAAATAACAAAAAAAATCTACTTTAATTGTAATTTGTACATTTAGACAACTTGTCCACCTTCATTATTTAAATTTACAAAGTAAACACGAACTATTAAATTAGATTGAATGACAAATAGGCTGTCTTACAGTTTTCTTGAAACTGCAATGAAAAGGGCCAAAAGTTTTGAAAGTTCTTTACCTAAACTAATTGTGCAGGTTTTCAGCCTTCATATCACAAATTCCCGTTACCGAACACACATATCACAGATTAAAAACAAACTTGGTAAATTTTCTAATTTTTTTTCACTATTTCGAAATAAGTTTCCGCAACGAATTACACGTGAAAACACGAACGATTTTCGCAAACGTCACTAGGTAAATATTTTCATTGAAATGTCAAAAATTGTATGAACCGTACATTACAATGACACCCTAGTTAACATTCCGCTGCTAGCACATATCAACATTTTAATTTGGACGGATTAAAAAAGTATACCGCAAAAAGGTGTTCTCTGGATGCGTTCGATTTGTGTGATTTTGCGGCAAATTTTGCTTTGCAGACCGCTACTCAGCTGTAACGGCCTTGTAATACTGTTCAAGTTGCTAAGCGGGATTTTAAAATATTGTCCGTTCGCCTTACCTCGGTCGATTTACTCGACCGGATAATGTACTTTACGCTTACAATACCATAATGATTACAGGGACAATTACGTTCACAAAATACTCTGCCGTTGCGTGTCAACCATGCTATTTTAGCTCAATGACCCTATTCAAATAATTACCGCTCAAGTAACGTGAAGTACGTGTTGCATTACAAGTTACATTAACGACTTAAAAAAGATTTCCTTCATATTTTCCATGGACAGTGCCATCTACTGTTTAGTAGCAGTACTTATTGAACAAAATCTCATCGAAAAAAAACAATATTCGCACAGTGATCGTAATTCAACCATTTAAATTTTTTGTAGATATTTGGAAAAAAAACCAAAACACTTTCGAAAAAAAAAGTAAATGAACAGAGGAAGTCTTTTGATACTCATAACTTATAATTTTAATTAATTTATTTTTAGAAGAATGATTAAATGTATATTTAAAATACAGAAAATACAAATCAGTATGTACGACTAGTATAAAAAAATTAGTTGGTTTACCTACTGAACCATTACCTTACTATAGCATTAAATAGAAATAATTCATATATGTAATCAACTATAATATTTATGTAATGTGGTGGAACTGAAAAATGTAAATCAGTATAAATCTTTGCATTCCTAAGTA